>NC_041381.1:399935170-399972443 GCF_002162155.2 Triticum dicoccoides
GCTCGCGCGGGCATGCTTCGGGCCCCGCGGGCCGCGGCGGCTGGCGGAGGAGAAAGAAGGCGCGGTGGGGAGAAGCTGGGGCGACGTGGCGGCTGCGGGTCGGCCGGGACGGCGGTGATGATGACGTGGCGGCTCCTGATTGGCTGCAGCGACGTGGCCGGTGGACATGTCCGGCGTGGATGGACATGTCCGGCGGCGCGAGGAGGACGAAGCTAGGGTTTGGACTGCGAAAAAACCGGGAGGAGCACATATAAATAGGTAGAGGGAGCTAGAAGAGTCCAAATGAGGAGCGGTTTCGCCCACACGATCGTGATCGAACGACCGAGAGCATGGAGGGGAGATAGATGGGTTTTGGGCCAGCTTGGAAGGGGTGTTGGGCTGCAAAGAGAGAGGGGCTTTACGGTTACCCGGTTAACCGTTGGAGTACCAAACGACCTCCGAATGGCACGAAACTTGACAGGCGGTCTACCGGTGGTATACCAAGGCCGCTTGGCAAGACTCGGTCCATTTCGAGAACGTTTAACACCCGCTCACAGCGAGAGGCAAAAGGGGAACGCCGGAGGGCATAGGAGTGCCGGATTGCAAAACGAACAACGGGGAAAAGGCTCGGATGCAAGAAACGAACACGTATGCAAAATGAAATGCACATGATGACATGACAAAATGCAACACGCAAGCCAATGACATGGCAACGACGGTGAATAACTGGCAGACACCTGGCGCAACGAATCCGGGGCGTTACAGTGGAGCAAGGGGCGCCCCCCTCGTGGACAGGGTGTGGGTCCCCTGGCCTTGGTTATTTCGCTAGTATTTTTTATTAAATCCAAAAATAACTTTCGGAGTTTGAGGTCATTCCGAGAACTTTTATTTCTGCACAAAATTAACACCATGGCAATTCTGCTGAAGACAACGTCAGTCCGGGTTAGTTCCATTCAAATCATGCAAGTTAGAGTCCAAAATAAGGGCAAAAGTATTTGAAAAAGTAGATACGACGGAGACGTATCACCGGCAAGCAAACCCTAGCCACCCCAGCCATCCCAGCCGCTCAAATGGGGCTCTTCTCCGGCAGCAACAGCAAGTCAAAGGGCAAGGCCCCCGTCGTCCCCTTCCCCGCAGAGTTCACCCCGCCTCCGCCTGCACCGGCTCGCCGGCAGAGGCAGCGGATGAACGTGCCCGTGCACCAGGCGGAGTGGCACTGGCGCCACCGCGTGCCGCTGCCGTACCCCGACGTGACGCTGCCACACGATTGGCATCTGGATCCGGAAAGGATCCCAGTGCCGGCGGCGCCGCGGTCGGCTAGGGCGCATGCAGAGGAGGTGCATCGTCGGCGGGCGCTCCCGACGCTGGAGCAGTGCCGCGACGAGGCGTACGCCTTCGACTCGCCCAACTGGGCGCGCTGATTCGCCTTCGAGCACGAGGAGGTGAGGCGGCGCGGCGTGCGGGAGGTCGACCGCAGCGTGCCGCTGCCGTCGCTCGTCGTCAGGGAGGAAGTCCAGGCGGCCCTTGCGGCCGTTTACCGGGAGAGCGAGGAGGACGAGCGGCGCAGGGCGAAGGTGGCAGAAGAAGAAGAAGCTCGGTACGAGGCGGCCATGACCCTCTCCGCGGCCAGCGACTGCGTGGTGCCTCCGGTGGCCCCGCTGTCCCCTCCCCGACGCCTCGTCAAGGCCGACCTGGAGCCGCAGACGTAGCCGGAGCCGGGCTCCATCGCGAGCTTCTCCTGGACGGGAGTGGTGCGCGAGTGGGTGCCCGCGCCACCAGTTTGGATGGAGGCGACCCCGGCGCTGGAGGCGGCCTACCTCGAGCACTGGCGCCAGCGACGGCTGGCCGAGGAGCGGCGTCAAGGCAAGTACGAGGAGATGCTCGAGCGCGACCTCGAGGAGGAGGCGCGCGAGGCTGAGGAGGAGGCGCGCCCGTCCGCGGCTACACAGGCGGCGTCACAGCCCCCCGCGCCGGCACTACCCCTGCCGGAACAGCTGCCCCGGACTACGTCGCCGCCGCATGGGCCACGGCGTTCCCGTGGGCCGGCCCTCCGTTGACGCTCATCGAGCTCGTCGACCCCGAGGACGCCGCCGCCGCCGCCGCCTAAGGTGCGCTGGGTAGCGCGCCGCCTCGTAGTTAGGTTGTTTTTAATTTCTTTTTAATGCTAATGTGGACGCGTGGACTCTCGCCGGCCTTCCTGACCGGCTTTAATGTTTAATTAAGTTATTTTCAGTTGAAATATGTATGCACAGTTTTTTTTTGTCAGCGCCGTCAAAATGAGTCGGGCGCGTGTTGGGCGCATACGCCGACCCAAACGCGGAAGCGGACGTTCATGTCCGTCTGGCCGGTCCAAATGGACAAAAAGCGGACGAAATCGCCGTTCGTTTGGGTCGGCTCGTTGGAGTTGCTCTAATTATCATACTTACACAATAAAATGGCTGGTAAATTTCAAGGTGTTTGCCCTAGAAAATATGGTGCCTTGTTGCAACGCGTATGTAATTCGCTAGTTATTTTTTTTGAGGAAAAAAAAGATTTTTTTTATAAAGAAAATTATATCAGGGACGAGGGAAAAGAAGGAAACCCCCCTCTTCTCCCGTCCTCCAATCCTTCTCAAAAGTTGAACCGCCTCCGCCATTCCCTAAAGCGAAGAGAAGCATCTCATCCTCCTCCTGCACCGCCCCTTCCCTTCCCCTTCCTCCACTGATTAGCATCGTGGATTGATCGCCGCGGCGGGCGGCCATGTGGGTCGAGATACTGTGCGGCCTGGTGGCCTACAAGCTCATCCGCGCCGTCTTCTTCTCCGACGATGGCCTCGACCAGCTCGCCGGCCTCGACTCCTCCCACTCCGATCTCTGCTTCGCCGTCGCAGCCAGGTACCCATCCCCGCAACCCACCCCCTCATCCAGTCCCCCCGGTAAACCCTAATGATCAATCCCTTCAATCTCCGCTCCAGGCTCGAGAGGCTCTACGGCGGGCGCTGCTTCGTCGGCCTCCGCATCCCCGACCCCGACGCCGGCGCGCGCCAGCATGTCGACGTCGTTCTCGTCACCAAGAGGTCAGCCCGCGACCACCCACACCCCCTCCCTCTCTCTCGCTCACTTCGCTCTGCCTCTGGTCTGTGCGCGTTCCGCTGAATTTATTAGTTCTTATTCTCGAATAATTCTAGAGATTAGAACAGACACTCTCACAGCCTATTCCATCATTCCAGATGGATCTGTTCATGTATCTGGATATATCCCCTGTGATTGCTGAATGTTGCGTTTAGCTGGTGTAACATACATACTTAGTAGTAATGTCATGTACTCGATCATACGGGCATTGATGTGAATGACTGCATCCAGAGATCTTACATAGCACCTAGCCGATTCATTATATCGTCGTCAATTAATTCGACTGACTGAACTGTCACATGGTACAAAGTGGAAAGCAAGGGTCTAAATCTTTTTTTGGCGATAGGGAGGTCATGGTGGTGGCAATCAACAATGTCTCTGGTTTTGTTGAGGTTGACAAGGATGGTAACTGGTTTACCAAAAAGAAGCGCAAGCAGGAGGTTATTCCAAACCCGGTATGCAATTTGAACATTCCTATTTTGCTTAAGCATTCCAGAATTGTTGTTGTAATGACTTGTTAATTATTGAACTTAGTGTAAGCTAGGGAGCCACCGAGTGAATATGCCTTACGCAGTCATAAGACACCAAAAGTCTTTTACAACTGTTGTCTTACCACAGCCTCGTACTTTTTGTGAGAAAACAATGTTATGGGATAGTGGGTCATGCAGGTCAAGTAGTATATTGTTGCTACCTCCTGAGGGATATTTTTGACAGTGAACATGAACTTGATGGTTTGTACTTGTTATTGTGTTCTGCATAATAGGATCATTTGCATTATGTTGTCAAATCCCAACTGCAGATTAGTTAGTGGAAAAAGGAATACTCACGATCAAAACTCAAATGACTCTATTAGTTTACTTTTTCGTGTTTGATTCCTGCACATCACTGGTTTGTAGCATAATAACCAAAATGGTACGAGTTGTATTATTGTCAATTCATTTGTTGAATTTTGTTTTCATAGGTACTAGAAGTCAGCAGGATAGCTGCCAATCTTCAATCATACTTGGAGCAGAGGGGAGCAACACTGCCTAACGGGATTGTAAACGGGAGAGTTGTACTGCCAAATCCCAACTGCAGGTTAGTGCTCTGTACATGACTTCTTTTTTCTTTTCTTTTTTTGCTTCGCTGCCCTTAGATGGTTGCTCAGTTGTCTTGTGCTTTATCAGGCCTTCGTACACTATTAATCTTCAACCAGAGGTTATCTCGTACGATCAATGGAAAGATCTTAAGGCAGATACAAAAGGTGGACTTTCGACATGGATTAAAGGTGCATTTCATGGAAACAAAAGCGACATCCAAGATTCATTACTCCAAAATCTGTATTCTATTCTCAGCACGTCGCCTATGTGGGACAGGTAAAATACACCACCGTAATGTTTTTATTTACTTCTAAACTTTCCATTGCCCTTATTCTTCCGATTGTCTTTCCTGGTGCATTAGGGAGGGACGGGCAGGGATATACAACAACAACAACAACAACAACAGAGCCTTTAGTCCCAAACAAGTTGGGGTAGGCTAGAGGTGAAACCCATAAGATCTCGCGACCAACTCATGGCTCTGGCACATGGATAGCAAGCTTCCACGCACCCCTGTCCATAGCTAGTTCTTTGGTGATACTCCAATCCTCCAGGTCTCTCTTAACAGACTCCTCCCATGTCAAATTCGGTCTACCCCGACCTCTCTTGACATTCTCTGCATGCTTTAGCCGTCCGGTATGCACTGGAGCTTTTGGAGGCCTGCGCTGAATATGCCCAAACCATCTCAGACGATGTTGGACAAGCTTCTCTTCAATTGGTGCTACCCCAACTCTATCTCGTATATCATCATTCCGGACTCTATTCTTCCTCGTGTGGCCACACACCCATCTCAACATACGCATCTCCGCCACGCCTAACTGTTGAACATGTTGCCTTTTAGTCGGTCAACACTCAGCGCCATACAACATTGCGGGTCGAACAACCGTCATGTAGAACTTGCCTTTTAGCTTTTGTGGCACTCTCTTGTCAAAGAGAATGCCAGAAGCTTGGCGCCACTTCATCCATCCGGCTTTGATTCGATGGTTCACATCTTCATCAATACCCCCATCCTCCTGCAGCATTGACCCCAAATATCGAAAGGTGTCCTTCTGAGGTACCACCTGCTCATCAAGGCTAACCTCCTCCTCCTCACACCCAGTAGTACTGAAACCGCACATCATGTACTCGGTTTTAGTTCTACTAAGCCTAAACCCTTTCGATTCCAAGGTTTGTCTCCATAACTCTAACTTCCTATTTACCCCCGTCCGACTATCGTCAACTAACACCACATCATCCGCAAAGAGCATACACCATGGGATATCTCCTTGATATCCCTTGTGACCTCATCCATCACCAAGGCAAAAAGATAAGGGCTCAAAGCTGACCCCTGATGTAGTCCTATCTTAATTGGGAAGTCATCAATGTCGACATCACTTGTTCGAACACTTGTCACAACATTATCGTACATGTCCTTGATGAGGGTAATGTACTTTGCTGGGACTTTGTGTTTCTCCAAGGCCCACCACATGACATTCCTCGGTATCTTATCATAGGCCTTCTCCAAGTCAATGAACACCATATGCAAGTCCTTCTTTTGCTCCCTGTCCCATGCCATCATGAGAAAAAAAGATCTCATGCCATTCGTATTTTGGTTGGAGAAATTTGGGTTGTTAAGAAGCAGCCTTCAGATTATTCTTTTATTTAGCTAATTGCAATCAGTAAATATTGTTAGTATGTACTCCCTCCCTCCCATAATATAAGAATGTTTTTCAAGCTAACATACTTGAAAAACGTTCTTATATTACAGGACAGAGAGAGTACTATATTGCAGTTCAGTGCAACACGAGCACATAGAACCTCTGGTTATATTTTTATAGTTGCACTGCCCTTTTCTAGGCTGCAACTCAGAGGGGACAAAAATGTCCTTGGTGAATTCATGGAATTTAAAGGCAAGAATGAAGACATGCCACTCCTGAAAAAAGTGAAGAGATCAAAAGTTAGCCGATTTGTCATCCAGAAATCAACTCTTTTTGGAGGTTTTGGTAAGCCCTGTGTACTGTGTCTTCTTGCTATTCTGTTTTGTACTCCCCATGTTAGCATATTTTGTATTGTGATTTGTTATTGCTCTAGGTTGGCAGGGAAACGGTTGTGCTTCAAGTAGTTTTGGCATCTATACTAATGCCTAATACTAGATCGATGCATGAAATGAAAATAGATGCATGAAAGGCCTGTAGATGTTATGGCTACGTTCATCCTGGTACTGTACAGGAATTTATTTAATAAGAAAGCTCTAGTGATATGGTCAATCGAGCAGAAGGTAAAAATTCCTTCTCTTAGAAAAGGGAACTAAACATGCTAGATGAGTTCACAAGAAAAAATAAATTAAACAGCTAATCCGCCCAGGCTGCTAAATACCCACAATGTGACTAGCATTTGACAAAAGGGTCTTGGACTAGCAGCAGGGTGGCCAAATAGAGGGAGATCAGGTTCCATTTAGGAATTAGTGCTTTATTAGGAAGACCAAGATAAAGTGACCCTAATCTGTTAAGGGATCTGTATTGTATTAGGGAAGGCCCAAGGGATATGCACCACTATATAAGGATGCTATGTATCTCATTAATGAATCATGCAAGAAAACAATCTATTCTTCTAAACATTCTCATCTCGATCTATGTTCCAACCAATCCCCTGAAGGCTGGAGCCATGCCATCTAAGCTATCTTAAGCACGGTAGTTATCCTGTTGTGAATCGAGGTTCACGACAGCATCATAACAAAAATTGCAATACTACGCTAGTATATTACTCCCTCTGTAAAAAATAAATAAGAGTGTTTAGATCACTAAAGTAGTGATCTAAACACTCTTATGTTTCTTTACAGAGGGAGTACAAATTTACAAGACCCCCTAGCTGCAGCACAAAAGAAGACCTCACATTTGGTTATTGGCTTATTGCAACACCCTGCCAGCACCCATGGGTGGGTTTCATCAGATAATTAAGAGAAACATCGACAGTCTCTTCAAAGTCATCATTCGTCTTGGCCCTTGTTAATTATCCCATTGGCCACCTTCTTGATACTCACAGCACCTTCATGCAACACCAGACGCCCTTATTCTTTCTGTAATAAGCCCCCAAAATCGGGCCAACAGCAGATTGAGATAATTACTTTGGAAGGATCAGATAAGAATGGCTTTGGAAAAAGAGGCACCATTGTTACTTTTATCGAACTTGTTTGACCACTCACCCAAGCATTGTTGAGCATTGTCTGGCGTTTGAACATGATTAAAAGAACACATAATTTCACACTAGACATACTTTCCTAATGGATATGTATAGAAGATATAATGAGTTGTCTTAGTTGCATTTATTTTCATTGCTTAATGTTCATCGCCCTTCCAACATCACCTGATCAAATTATCCTCTTCCAAGATGCTATTTAAGCACCAACCACAAGGAGTTTTAATTCTCTATTTTGCTTCACTACATTGATTTAATCAGTTAACAGAATCCGTACCCAAAATAACTAGCATGGCTTGTTTTTTCTGTTAAATCTGCTGGCTAAAATGCTGTAATCAATTTGAATGAGCCACATCTGTTTGATTTGGTTTGTCCCTTGCGCAAATGCAGGAAGGTCTCGAGTCCAAATATTGTATTCTCCTCGAGATTACCGAGCTGAGGGCACTTCATCTTCAGAATGGAAAGAGATCTCCGTGAAGCAGTACACCGAGATTCATTTCCAGCCGTTGCACTCCAAAAAAGTCCGGAAATTCAAGCTGTCGAGTGTTGCTTCCGTGACACTGAGCGCCTAGTAAGTAGGAACTTCACGCGCAGTATCTAGGGTGTGCTACAGTTTCCGAACTTTCTGGCTCCCTCAGAGGAGATGTGTTTCTTTTGCCTCTGTACATCCATCCCTATTTTCAAGTCAAGATGTAACTGAACATGAATTACATGAATGAATAATGGAATAGGTTTCTTGTTGAGATTCAGGTGAGTGTGTGTAGACTGCAAGTCTGCAGCTGAATCCCAATCCCTCAACAGTATTGCTGGTGAAGGATGGTTGGTCCACTCCCTTTTGCTCTCTTCCTATCTATGGGTGCCTTGGAGCCTAGGATTGAGCTGTCGTTTTCTGTGGAGCCACCTGGCGGAAAGGCAAGATGGATCTGGAACGCTTCTTTGTGTGTCGAGTAGTATGACGTATGCAATGATGCTCTGCATGCTTCACTCGACGGTGGCGGGCGCCGGTCGATGTACCGCCATTGTATGGCCCACCATAAATGGTGATGCTGTGAATGTTAAGTATGAGCTTTGTCGAATGAGAGTTCTGTGTATGCAATTTAGGATGGTTTCTTGTCAGATGAATATGTAGTTGTCAGATGATTTTGATCACTTGTTTATTTGACGTTGTTTGTGGAACCATGTACACTAAGGCCCTGTTCGGTGTTGCTCCGCTCCACAACTCCGCTCCTGGAGCTGGCGGAGCTGCAGTTTCCCCGCTCCGCAGATTCCGGGTGTTGGTGGTTTACTGAACATGGTCCAAATTTTTCAAAAGTTTCAGTTTCATATGGTTAATGTATACACAACTCATATCTATCTCACTCCTTGAAACTTTTGACATTTGTTCATCATATTCATATATTGCTGCTGTACAAGGCAGTAACAAAACTGCAGACTTATTTTCCCTTTTGGTGGACCTAAGGATTACTACCTTGCTAAGCACTGGCTCAAATGCTCTTGCCAGCCCGGTAAGAGTGGAATACATGCGGCATGCTTGGCCTTGTACAGATTTGTACATCTGACCAACCATATTTCCCTTTTCAGGAGAAAAAGAATACAGATATTTATAGGTACATAAAGAATACAACCCTAGCTGCCCTTGTGAGGTAAACGAATAAATAATGGAATCCCTAATCCAAGTCCCCGTATATGGCACTGGCAAACTCCACCATGAGGTTGTTCAGCTTCTTGTTCTGAATCCTCTGCGGGATAACCTTCAGCTCGTCACTGCAACCAAAGTTCATCACAGGTCAGTCAGTTACAGGAACACACCATAATCACTGGATTGTCTTAGAATTTTCGAGGTGAAATGCTGAAGTTCATTAACGCGTGTGTACCTTGGCGGGTAGCATGGAGCGGACGGGGTGAGCATCTGGGCAAACTGGAGGGCGTCCTCGGGCCGGCACACGACGTTGTTGAAGCAGAGGTAGCGGCCGAACGCCGTGGGGCACTCGTAGGCGGCCACGTGGGCGTCGGCTAGGAAGTCGGCGTCGACGGTAACGAGGACGCCGTGCTCGTACATCTCCGGGACCCCCTTGAGGCAGGGGTGGGCGGAGGAGAGCCCCGGCCCCGTGAGCAAGCCGGCGTTGATGGCCACCATGTCCACCCCTCTGTCCATGGCCAAGGCCCAGGCCGTCTTCTCCGACAGCGTCTTGGCCAGAGCGTGCCACAACTGTACCAACCACAGTAACAGTAAGTAAAACAAACTACCACTATCAATGTCAATTAATTGCGGTGTCCTAAAGGGTGTGTGTGTTGCGAAAGCATTGTTCCAAGCTTGCACATGCAACTTTGGTGACAGCTGCACGAGGAGACGCTGGTAGCTTGCGTTTGGCATTTTGGCAAACATGTCGGGAACATGGGGCCGCTGTAGTGGATGGCCACAACAAGTAGGACAGTGCTTCCCATCAGAATTCAGAAACAGAGGACTAGTTCTCAGTGTTTTTTTTTTGAACGACCAGTTCTCAGTTCAAAGGAAAACAAATAAGTAGCTGCAGCAAGTTAAAAGTGCGATTGTCCACCTTCTTAATTAGCATCTATATATAATAATCAAGTAAGCAAAGCAAGGATGATCTTTGTGTGGACTAGGATGTGTAGTAGAGTGCATCAGTATTTGTTTTCTTGCGGGGGACGACTAGATTATTTGTAGCTCTCTTTCTGTGTCTTAATCTTCACAGTTGGGAAGCCAGTTCTTACTAGTCTCATCCACTTATTGGGTTTGAGTTTGACACGTAGGCGCTTGTATTGACACGTAGGCTCTTACCACCCCACGGATAATTAACGCCAAGAGCGACGGGACTGCCGCGTTGCTTTCTTGGGGTCTGGTGGCCCGCTTTCTTTCCGTGCTGGGTTTCACAACAAGATTGTCTCGCTAGTTGTTGGATTCGTAACAGGACAGGCAAGCAGCTCTCCTGCTTTTCGTGCTCAAGTGCTTTGCTGGGTCTCGCAACAAGACTGTCTCAGTACTTGCCCCAAAAGAAAGAAGCTGCGGTGCTCGCGTATGAATGAATGAGTGGGCGATGGGCGCTTGATTGATTTGATTACCTTGCGTTTCCTGCAGAGGTTGAGGTCGCTCCAGTTCCTCTCGTCGAAGGCGTCGACGGGCTTGTGGTCGTCGTCCTTCCAGACGACGGCGGTGACGGAGGAGGTGAAGACCACCCGCTCCATGGTCACCGTCTGCGCGCACGCCTCCAGCACGTTCTGCGCCGCCCGGACCTCCACCTCCACCATCAACTCCTGCACCACCATCAGCCACTCAGATTAATACTATAATTAATCAATTAGCGGCAGGCGCAGCCTTGATTAGAACCAGCTGTGTGTGTGTGGTGAAGCCTCCATTCGGAGGCGTTAATGCACGCGGCGCGGGAAAGGCCTAGCGGCTTCTGCCAGAGGTTTGGAGCACAGTTAATGCTGCACTGGAGTAGTACCAGTGGTGGAGGGAGCAGCGAGAGGAAGCAGATGAGCTGTGCCATTAAGGCCCAGCTCACGCCAAGGAGAAAGAAAGAAATGGTAGTAGATGCTCAACGACTAGCTGTACTGTACTGTCGCAGTGGTACGGCACTAGCGCCAGTGTTTTCTCTGAATTCTTATCCAACCAATTAGCCACTGCAACATGGCTGGCCGATCCGGCGATCGGGAATAGATTAGATTCTTGCGGGGGTAAAGAAGAGAATGGGGATCAAGCAACCCGATGTGACGGCACGATGAGGATCGAATCCATCCATCCATGATTCTTTCTTGAAACGAAACTACTGCTACTAATTTAGTAGTAATGGCTGGCGAGGGAGGAAAGGAAGGATTGGTGATTGGATCAACTCACGTCGCAGCCGGCCTGGTCCTCGTGGGTGTTGAACATGCAGAAGAGGCCGGAGCAGCCACGGACAGCGTCGGCGATGGTGTGGTAGTCGAAGGGGTCGGCGCGGAAGAGCTTGAGCCGGTCCTCGTCGTGGCCGGCGGCGGCGAGCAGCTCGTCGAGCGAGTGGTCGTAGGTGGCGGCTTGGACGGTATAGCCCCGGCGGAGGAGGCGGTGCACGAGCGCGTGGCCCAGCGGGCCGGACGCGTCCATCACGCACACGCTCTTGTCCGACGCCGCCGCCGCGACCGGCGCCCCAGGGCACATGGCTGGTTCCTGGTTGCTTTTGCTTGTACGTGCCTGCGACGTCCAAGAAAGCGCCGGGGTAGAGGGAGGTGGCGGCGGAAGTGGAATTACTTACTGCTTTACTGGTGATGCGAGGAGGAGAGGGAGACGGTGGGTATATAAAGGGGAGGGAGCTGGAGCCGGCGTAGGAGTTGTAGCGAGCAGGGGGTGTCCGAGTCGGGGACGGAAGAGGAACGCTGGTGGTGGTGGGTCAGCCGGGCCGGGGAGGGTCAGCCGCATCCAAAGGGCGTGTGGTGTGGGTGCGTGCTCTGCCTGCGCTCCCCTCCCCTCCCCTCCGGTGGTGGTCTCAGGAGCGAAAGATGAGGGAGGACGCAACGGACTTGGCTTGGCTGGGGAAGGCAAGGGAAGGGGGGAAGAGGGTCAGGTGCCGGGTAGTTGGCAGCTGCGGCCGGGGCGGGGCGACGCCCAACTGTCTCCCCAACGACGCGCAGCTGCACGCACGCACGCGCGTGCGTGGCTCGTGTACCCATCCGTCTCCCTCCGTCCGCTGGAATTTGGGGTACGCACGCAAATTCGATGCACCTCACCTGCGACAGGCTCGGCACCGGATCGGGAGGCGTTGACCTCTTGGCGGACGGTGGCGAGATTTAGCTTGGTTTGGTGAGAAGAGTGGCTCCTGCGTTGGCCAGCAGTTACAGCTGCCCTGCCGCGATTCCTTCCCCCCACCCTCTTTCTTCTTCTTCAGCAGCACCACCACCATCACATGGCGCCGCGCGGTTACACGCCCGCATCAGGAGGGCCTCTACCTCTATCTACCCGGCACTACGATACTCTTAACAAAATCTCGTATGGGTCATCAAACTCATTTCCGCCCGAACAGGTGTCATTCGATCCTGGTCGCTCTACTTCTCGCAAGGATGGCCATGCTCTGTTTCCATGAGAAACGAGGTGATCTCAAGTGGTCTTCTGGCAGCCACGTACGTACGCACGTCATCGGTCATAAGTGGACTTGATCCTTGCTGAATATGTGCATCTCTACTGTACTGGCTGGATTATTTTGGGCTGACTCGTCAGTCATTTTCTTGAAGATTACTTTCCAAAAAAAAGAGCAACAATCAGCATTGACCGGTCAGGGCATGTACAATGGTTCTATCTTAGCAATGCCACGTAGGATAAATGATGAGGTGGAGGAGAGAGAAATCATAAGAGAAGGCTTGTCTTCTCTTAATTAAGAAAAGGCAAGAGATGATCTCTTAGCACAATATGTCTCACCATGTTTTTAGGAATAACTAGTTATTGAAGATAAGGCTAAGAGATGACCCATTGTAGACATGTTTTTTTGTCATCTCTAAATTACATGCAAGATTTAAGATAAGACCGTCTTATCAACCATTGTACATGAGAATGATTTTAGGCCCTCATTTGCTGGGAGCGTGTCCGTTCTGTCACGATCCTCACTCGATCACACACCAGAACTACTTTCCGAAAATAAAAGCAACAATCAGTATTGACCGGTTAAGAGCATGATTTTACCCCCTCGCTCGTCGGGAACTTGTCCGGACTTGTCCGTTCTGTGGTTCACGGCATCATGCCGGAAATGGAGGGGATTGCTGACGCGACATTTTGAGGGGCCTCGCGCTTCCTTTGTCGCTCCTCCGTTCTCCTATTTACCTTGATGGCATTAGGTAGGTGCACTGGCGTGACAATGCCTCCTCCTCGAGGCACCACTTGCCTCGAAGCTGATGTGTGTGGAAAGGTGGCAACAATGGCGAACGCTTCTTCCCAGGTCTTACACTCGTCTGGCAGCCCATCCCATTTGACTTGAACTTGACTTCCTAGCTTGCCTCCTTGTTGTATGATGAGGCGCTCCGCGAACACCTCACTTGGTTGAATCTGCCTTTGATCAGTTGGAGCGGTTATAGGGAGTGTTTCTGATACCCGGTCAATGGGACATAGAGCTTTCTTCAGCAGTGAAACATGCACCACCAGATGAACTCTAGAGGACTCCAGCAAGCACCGTTTGTAGGCGACGTTTCCCACTCGCTTCAGGATTTTATATGGCCCAAAATACCTGAACGCTAGCTTTTGGCAACTGCGCAGCTGTAGCGACTGCTGCACATATGGCTACAGTCTAAGATAGACGTAGTCCCCAACTTCAAAACTATGTTCCGGTCTTTTCTTGTTTGCTTGGTTGGTCATGCGCTAATGCGCACACCAAAATGTTGCCTGCGCAATGGAAGAAGAATGGCCCTTTCCTGCAGCCACTATGCCAGTTCTGCTGTGCTGTTTGTCGGTGGAGTTGGGATGCCAATCTATTTTGGGCGACGCCCATACTGTACCTCAAACGTCGACCTGCCCTGAGCTGAATGAAATGTCGTATTGTACCATTGCTCAGCTTGCGCTAGCCATTGACCATTATCGTGGTTTTGCATGTACCATGCACCGTAGGTATGTTTCCAAACAGACACTTGATTTGCCTGTCAGTCTGGGGGTGATACGATGAGCTGAGGTTGAGGGTTGTATCTGCCAGATTGAACATTTGCCGCCAAAATGCACTGATGAACACCTTGTCCCTATATGTGATCAGCACTTCTGGTAGGTCGTGTAGCCTATATAGTTGATCGATGAACAACTGCGCTACAAATGCAGTAGTGAATGGCTACTTAAGTGGAATGAAATGCCCCACTTTGGAAAATTTGTCCACCACTACCATTATGGTATCATACTTGCCTGATTTGGGCAGTCCTTCGATAAAATCCGAACTGACAGTGTGCCAAGCTTAGGGATTTTTCTGGTTGCAATAGCCCTGGTGTTTTGGTGTGCTCACTTTTTGCTTGTTGGCAGGTTGTGCACTCTTGGGCATACTTCTAGATGCCACTTTTCATGTTGGGCCAAGAGAACGGGGCCTTAATTCTGTGATATGTTGCCAAGAACCACGAGTGCCCCCCTAGAGAACTATTATGTAGTTCCAATAGGAAAGGATTTCGCGCTCATCCCTTGCTAAAGCGTATACGTTTTCTTGCTCCTCGATACTTGTCTGATCAATCACACTATTCATTAGTTCACTTGATTTTTTGTTTGATGTCTTGAACCGCTTACTAATCACGTATACATATAGTAGGCCCCCTTCGCTACTCCATGTCTGGCCCGTCTTAGTCTCGCTCACTTCGCCCGCCTATCATATCGGCTCAGCCTGGTGAGCTTTAATGTGATTTCCAAGCCAAGCTTTGCCTTTGTGTTTGATTACCATAACCACAAGTTCAAACCCTGGTCATTTGAATTGTGGATGCTGAGTTCTGTCAATAGTTTAGTGCTTTGTCATCTTTCTAGTAATCCCTCCACAATTGTTTCCAACCATTTAGGCTACACAACATTGATGGCCCGCAACTCCTCTACATGCTCTCTTCTGGATAAAGCATCATCAGATTTGTTGTGAGCTCCCCTCTTATACATGGTTTTGTATTGCAGTCCCATTAACTTGAAAAATGCCTTTTGTTGAACGGCAGTATTGAACTTGTGGTCTCCAAATGCACCAAACTCGGTTGCTCTGTGTGAACAGTGAAAGGTCTGTGTTGTAAGTAGGTTTTCCATTTCTCAATTGCTAGGATTATTGCGAGACATTATTTTTCATATGTTGATAGTGTCTGTTTTTAGGACCTGGGGCTTACTGAAGAAGGCTAGAGAGTGGCCTTTCTACATGAGCCTAGCCCCCACACCTAGTGCACTGGCATAAGTCGCAAATGAACTCTTGACTGAAGTCAAGCAGTGCCAACTCTGGTGCTTGAACCAGAGCATGCTTCAAAGTTTGAAATGCTTCCTGAAAGAACATGTGGTGCCTCCATTTTTGGTTTTGGTAATTGATGACAATCTCTATGGACTAATGGTTTCCTTGAGTTATATACGTAGGATTTGTCCATAGTCTTTTCTTGAAGTCCATTTGTTGGTTTTAAGGAGTTTATGTGTTGACCAAGGTGCTATTCAAGGAATTATCCAAAGATTGGTCATAGAGAAGACATTACAAGGTTGATCAAGACTAAGTCAAAGAGTGAATCAAGTTGATCAACACACAAAGTGTACAAGATGTACTGAAAGGGATCAAGTGATCCCATGGTATGGTAAGCATTATCCATTACGCTTTGTATACTAACCCATGGTCTACCTGAAAGTCCTATGTGGGGTTAGGTATGTTTCCATGGGCTTGCGTCAAGAGGAAGATCTCATACAAACCCATGGAGGATGAAATCAAGTGGAGATCGTCATCAAGGTTGCGGTGCTCAAGTTCAAGTGGAGTATCACGATGAGATCATGCTTGAAGTGTTGGAAATATGCCCTAGAGGCAATAATAAAATGGTTATTATTGTATTTCCTTGTTCATGATAATTGTCTATTCTTCATGCTATAATTGTATTAAATGGAAACCATAATACATGTCTGAATACATAGACCACAACATGTCCCTAGTGAGCCTCTAGTTGACTAGCTCGTTGATCAATAGATGGTTATGGTTTCCTGACCATGGACATTGGATGTCATTGATAATGGGATCACATCATTAGGATAACGATGTGATGGACAAGACCCAATCCTAAGCATAGCACAAGATCGTGTAGTTCGTTTGCTAAGAGCTTTTCTAATGTCAAGTATCATTTCCTTAGACCATGAGATTGTGCAACTCCCGGATACCGTAGGAATTCTTTGGGTGTACCAAACGTCACAACGTAACTGGGTGGCTATAAAGGTGCACTACAGGTATCTCCGAAAGTGTCTGTTGGGTTGGCGCGAATCGAGACTGGGATTTGTCACTCCGTATGACGGAGAGGTATCTTTGGGCCCACTCGGTAATGCATCATCATAATGAGCTCAATGTGACTAAGTAGTTAGTCACGGGATCATGCATTACGGAACGAGTAAAGTGACTTGCCGGCAACGAGATTGAACGAGGTATTGGGATACCGACAATCGAATCTCGGGCAAGTAACATACCTATTGACAAAGGGAATTGTTTACGAGATTGATTGAATCCCCGACATCGTGGTTCATTCGATGAGATCATCATGGAACATGTGGGAGTCAACATGGGTATCCAGATCCCGCTGTTGGTTATTGGTCGAAGAACTATCTCGGTCATGTCTGCATGGTTCCCGAACCCGTAGGGTCTACACACTTAAGGTTCGGTGACGCTAGAGTTGTTATGGGAAATAGTATGTGGTTACCGAAGGTTGTTCGAAGTCCCGGATGAGATCCTGGACGTGACGAGGAACTCCGGAATGGTCCGGAGGTGAAGATCTATATATTGGATGAAGGGTATTAGAGTCCGGAATTGTTCTGGGAGTACCGGGTGACGACCAGCGTGACCGAAAGGTGTTTCGGAGGCCTGGCCGGCAAGCGTTGGGGGGCCTTATGGGCCAAGGGGAGGGGGCACACCAGCCCACTAAGGGGCTGTGCGCCCCTCCCAACCCCTCTCACGTAACCTGGAGAGGTGGGGGTGCCTCCCCTAGGGCAGCCGCCCCTCCCGGCTTGCGGGGCAAGTTTCCTAGGGGTGGGGGCGCCCAAACCCATCTAGGGTTTCCCCTGTGGCCACCACCCATCCCCTAGGGAACCCTAGGGCGCCTCCTCCACCCCCTTCCCCCTATATATAGTGAGGGAGAGAGAGGGCAGCCGCACCCTTCCCCTGGCGCAGCCCCTCCCTCCTCATACATCTCCTCTTCCGTAGTGCTTTGCGAAGCCCTGCTGGAGAACCACGAGCTCCACCACCACCACGCCGTCGTGCTGTCGGAGTTCTCCCTCAACTTCTCCTCTCCCCTTGCTGGATCAAGAAGGAGGAGACATCCCCGGGCTGTACATGTGTTGAACGCGGAGGCGTCGTCCGTTCGGCGCTAGATCGGATCTTCCGCGATTTGAATCGCCGCGAGTACGACCCCATCATCCGTGTTCTTGTAACGCTTCCGCTTAGCGATCTTCAAAGGTATGAAGATGCTCATCCTCTCCCTCTCTTGTTGCTAGAATCTCCATAGATTGATCTTGGTGATGCATAGAAAATTTTGAATTTCTGCTACGTTCCCCAATAGTGGCATCATGAGCTAGGTCTATTGCGTAGATTCTATGCACGAGTAGAACACAAGTAGTTGTGGGCGTTGGTTTGTTCAATTTGCTTACTGTTACTAGTCCTATCTTGTTTCGGCGGTATTGTGGGATGAAGCGGCCCGGACCGACCTTACATGTACGCTTACGTGAGACAGGTTCCACCGACTAACATGCACTTGTTGCATAAAGGTGGCTAGCGGGTGCCAGTCTCTCCCAGTTTAGTCAGATCGGATTCGATGAAAAGGGTCCTTATGAAGGGTAAATAGCAATTGGCATATCACGTTGTGGTTTTGGCGTAGGTAAGAAACGTTCTTGCTAGAACCTATAGCAGCCACGTAAAAACTTGCAACAACAATTAGAGGACGTCTAACTTGTTTTTGCAACATATGTCGTGTGATGTGATATGGCCAAGAAGGATGTGATGAATGAAATATATGTGATGTATGAGATTGATCATGTTCTTGTAATAGGAATCACGACTTGCATGTCGATGAGTATGACAACCGACAGGAGCCATATGAGTTGTCTTAATTTATTGTATGACTTGCGTGTCATTGAATAACGCCATGCAATTACTTTACTTCATTGCTAAACCGTTAGCCGTAGTAGTAGAAGTAATAGTTGGAGAGACAACTTCATGGAGATCGTGATGATGGAGATCATGGTGTCATGCCGGTGACAATGATGATCATGGCGCCCCAAAGATGGAGATCAAAAGGAGCAAAATGATATTGGCCATATCATGTCACTATTTGATTGCATGTGATGTTTATCATGTTTTTGCATCTTATTTGCTTAGAACAACGGTAGCATAAATAAGATGATCCCTCATAAAATTTCAAGAAAGTGTTCCCCCTAACTGTGCACCGTTGCGAAGGTTCGTTGTTTCGAAGCACCACGTGATGATCGGGTGTGATAGATTCTAACGTTCGCATACAACGGGTGTAAGCCAGATTTACACATGCAAAACACTTAGGTTGACTTGACGAGCCTAGCATGTACAGACATGGCCTCGGAACACAAGAGACCGAAAGGTCGAGCATGAGTCGTATAGTAGATATGATCAACATGAAGATGTTCACCGATGATGACTAGTCCGTCTCACATGATGATCGGACACGACCTAGTTGACTCGGATCATGTATCACTTAGATGACTAGAGGGATGTCTATCTGAGTGGGAGTTCATTAAATAATCAAATGAACTTAATTATCATGAACATAGTCAAAAGGTCTTTGCAAATTATGTCGTAGCTTACGCTTCTACTGTTTAAGATATGATCCTAGAGAAAATTTAGTTGAAAGTTGTTAGTAGCAATTATGCGGACTAGGTCCGTAAACTGAGGATTGTCCTCATTGTTGCGCAGAAGGACTATGTCCTTAATGCACCGCTTGGTGTGCTGAACCTCGAACGTCGTCTGTGGATGTTGCGAACATCTGACACACATGTTTTGATGACTACGTGATAGTTCATTAATGTTAAACGGTTTAGAATTGAGGCGGTGAAGACGTTTTTAGAAACATTGCGGAACATATGAGATGTTCCAAGGACTAAAATTGGGATTTCAGGCTCGTGTCCACGTCAAGAGGTATGAGACCTCCGACGAGTTTCTTAGCCTGCAAACTAAGGGAGAAAAGCTCAATCGTTGAGCATGTGCTCAGATTGTCTGAGTACTACAATCACTTGAATCGAGTGGGAGTTAATCTTCCACATGAGATAGTGATGTTTCTCCAAAGTCACTGCCACCAAGCTACTAGAGCTTCGTGATGAACTATAGCATATCAGGGATAGATATGATGATCCTTGAGCTATTCGTGATGTTTGACACCGTGAAAGTAGAAATCAAGAAGGAGCATCAATTGTTGATGGTTAGTGAAACCACTAGTTTCAAGAAGGACAAGGGCAAGAAGGGATACTTCATGAAATGGCAAATCAGTTGCTGCTCTAGTGAAGAAACCCAAGGTTGAACCCAAACCCGAGACTAAGTGCTTCTGTAACGAGGGGAACGGTCACTGAAGCAGAACTACCCTAGATACTTGGTAGATGAGAAGGCTAGCAAGGTCGACAGAAGTATATTGGATATACATTATATTAATGTGTACTTTACTAGTACTCCTAGTAGCACCAGGATATTAGATACCGGTTTGGTTGCTAAGTGTTAGTAACTCAAAATAAAAGGCTACAGAACAAAAGGAGACTAGCCAAAGGCGAGGTGATGATATGTGTTGGAAGTATTTCCAAGGTTGATGTTATCAAACATCGCACGCTCCCTCTACCATCGGGATTGGCATTAAACCTAAATAATTGTTATTTGGTGTTTGCGTTGAGCATAGACATGATTGGATTATGTTTATCGCAATACGGTTATTCATTTGAGGAGAATAATGGTTACTCTGTTTATTTGAATAATACCTTCAATGGTCTTGCACCTAAAATGAAGGGTTTATTGAATCTCGATCGTAGTGATACACATGTTCATTCCAAAAGATATAAGATAGTAATGATAGTACCACATACTTGTGGCACTGCCATTTGAGTCATATTGGTATAAAACGCATGAAGAAGCTCCATGTTGATGGATCTTTGGACTCACTCGTTTTTGAAAAGATTGAGACATGCGAACCATGTCTATTGGTATATATGCATGAAGAAACTCCATACAGATGGATCATTTGGACTCACTTGATTTTGAATCACTTGAGACATGCAAATCATACCACATGGGCAAGATGACTGAAAAGCCTCATTTTCAATAAGATGGGACAAGAAAGCAACTTGTTGGAAGTAATACAGTTTGATGTGTGCAGTCAATGAGTGTCGAGGCACGCAATGGATATCGTTATGTTCTTACTTCACAGATGATTCGAGTAGATGCTAAGTATATTTACTTGATGAAACACAAGTCTGAATTATTGAAAGGTTCAAGTAATTTTAGAGTGAAGTTGAAGATCGTCGTGACAAGAGGATAAAATGTCTATGATATGATCATAGAGATGAATATCTGAGTTACGAGTTTGGTACAGAATTAAGACATTGTGGAAATTGTTTCATAACTAATACCGCCTGGAACACCATAGTGTGATGGTGTGTCCAAACATCATAGCTGCACCCTATTGGATATGGTGCATACCATGATGTCTCTTATCGGATTACCACTTAGACAACCACATTCACTTTAAATAGGGCACCACACAATTCCATTGAGACAAAACCGTATGAACTATGGTTTAGAGAAACCTAAGTTGTCGTTTCTTAAAAATTTTGGGGCTGCGACGCTTATGTGAAAAAGTTTCAGGCTGATAAGCTCGAACCCAAAGCGGATAAATGCATCTTCATAGGACACCCAAAAACGGTTGGGTATACCTCTTGTCTCAGTTCTGGAAGAAAAAGGGATTGTTTCTAGAATCGGGTCCTTTCTCGAGGAAAAGTTTCTCTCGAAAGAATTGAGTGGGAGGATGGTGGAGACTTGATGAGGTTATTTAACTGTCACTTCAACTAGTGTGTAGCAGGGCACAAGAAGTTGTTCCTGTGGCGCCTACACCAATTGAAGTGGAAGCTGATGATATTGATTATGAAACTTTGGATCAAGTCACTACCAAAACTCATAGGTTGACAAGGATACATACTACTTCAGAGTGGTACGTAATCCTGTCTTGGAGGTCATGTTGCTAGACAACAATGAACCTACGAGCTATGGAGAAGCGATGGTGGGCCCGGATTCTGACGATTGGCTCGAGGACATAAAATCCGAGAGACGATCAATGTATGAAAACAAAGTATGGACTTTGGAGGAACCACTAGATGGTCGTAAGGTTGTTGGGTGCAGATGGATTTTAAAAGGAAGATGGACAACGATGGTAAGTATCACCATTAAGGAAGCTCGACTTGTCGTTAAGATATTTTCCGACAAGTTCAAGGAGTTGACTACGATGAGACTTTCTCACTCGTAGTGATGCTAAGAGTCTGTTGGAATTATATTAGCAATTAATGCATTATTTATGAAATCTTGCAGATAGGATGTCAAAACATTGTTTCCTCGACGATTTTCTTGAGGAAAGGTTGTATGTGATAAAACCAGAAGGTTTTGACAATCCTGAAAGATGCTAACAAGTATGCAAAGCTCCAACAATCCTTCTAAGGACTGGAGTAAGCATCTCGGAGTTGGAATATACGCTTTGATGAGATGATCAAAGATTTTGGGTTTATACAAAGTTTATGAGAAACTTGTATTTCCAAAGAAGTGAGTGGGAGCACTATAGAATTTCTGATGAGTATATGTTGTTGACATATTGTTGATTAGAAATGATGTAGAGTTTCTGGAAAGCATATAGGGTTATTTGAAAAGTGTTTTTCAATGGAAAACCTGGATTAAGCTACTTGAACATTGAGCATCAAGATCTGTAAGGATAGATCAAAATCGCTTAATAGTACTTTCAAACGAACACATACCGTGACAAGATTTTGAAGGAGTTCAAAATAGATCAGCAAAGAAGGAGTTCTGGGCTATGTTATAAGGTGTGAGTATTGAGTAAGACTCAAGACCTGACCACGATAGAATAGAGAGAAAGGACGAAGGTCGTCCCCTATGCTTTAGACGTAGGCTCTACAGTATGATATGCTGTGTACCGCACCTGAAGTGTGCCTTGCCATGAGTCAGTCAAGGGGTACAAGTGTGATCCAGGAATGGATCACATGACAAGGGTCAAGTTTATCCTTAGTAACTAGTGGACTAAGGAATTTTCTCGATTATGGAGGTGGTAAAAGAGTTCGTCGTAAAGGGTTACGCTGATGCAAACTTTGACACTAATATGGATGATTCTGAGTAATAAACCAGATACGTATAGTAGAAAAGTTATTTGGTATATCTCCAAATAGAACGTGGTAGCTGCATCTACAAGATGACATAGAGATTTGTAAAGCACACACGGATCTGAAAGGTTCAGACCCGTTGACTAATAACCTCTCTCACAAGCGAGATATGATCAAACCCCATGGGTGTTGAATTCATTACAATCACATAGTGATGTGAACTAGATTATTGACTCTAGTGCAAGTGGGAGACTTTTGGAAATATGCCCTAGAGGCAATAATAAAATGGTTATTATTGTATTTCCTTGTTCACGATAATTGTCTATTGTTCATGCTATAATTGTATTAACTGGAAACCGTAATACATGTGTGAATACATAGACCACAACATGTCCCTAGTGAGCCTCTAGTTGACTAGCTCGTTGATCAATAGATGGTTATGGTTTCCTGACCATGGACATTGGATGTCATTGATAACGGAATCACATCATTAGGAGAATGATGTGATGGACAAGACCCAATCCTAAGCATAGCACAAGATCGTGTAGTTCATTTGCTAAGAGCTTTTCTAATGTCAAGTATCATTTCCTTAGACCATGAGATTGTGCAACTCCCGGATACCGTAGGAATGCTTTGGGTGTACCAAACGTCACAACGTAACTGGGTGGCTATAAAGGTGCACTACAGGTATCTCCGAAAGTGTCTGTTGGGTTGGCACGAATCGAGACTGGGATTTCTCACTCCGTATGACAGAGAGGTATCTCTGGGCCCACTCGGTAATGCATCATCATAATGAGCTCAATCTGACTAAGTAGTTAGTCACGGGATCATGCATTATGGAACGAGTAAAGTGACTTGTTGGTAACGAGATTGAACGAGGTATTGGGATACCGACGATCGAATCTCGGGCAAGTAACATACCTATTGACAAATGGAATTATTTACGGGATTGATTGAATCCCTGACATCATGGTTCATCCAATGAAATCATCGTGGAACGTGTGGGAGTCAGCATGAGTATCCAGATCCCGCTGTTGGTTATTGGCCGAAGAACTTTCTCGGTCATGTCTGCATGGTTCCCAAACCCGTAGGGTCTACACACTTAAGGTTCGATGACGCTAGAGTTGTTATGGGAAATAGTATGTGGTTACCGAAGGTTGTTCAGAGTCTCGGATGAGATCCCGGACGTGATTAGGAACTCTGGAATGGTCCAGAGGTGAAGATCGATATATTGGACGAAGGGTATTGGAGTCCGAAATTGTTCTGGGAGTTCCAGGTGACGACCAGCGTGACTGAAGGGTGTTTCGGAGGCCCCGACAAGCGTTGGGGGGCCTTATGGGCCAAGTGGAAGGGGCACACCAGCCCACTAAGGGGTTGTGCGCCCCTCCCAACCCCTCTCACGTAACCTGGAGAGGTGGGGGCGCCTCCCCTAGGGCAGCCACCCCGCCCGACTTGGGGGGCAAGTTTCCTAGGGGTGGGGGCGCCCAAACCCATCTAGGGTTTCCCCTGTGGCCGCCACCCATCCCCTAGGGAACCCTAGGGCGCCTCCTCCACCCCCTTCCCCCTATATATAGTGAGGGAGAGAGAGGGCAGCCATACCCTTGAAGGAAATATGCCCTAGAGGCAATAATAAAGTTATTATTTATTTCCTTATAATCATGATAAATGTTTATTATTCATGCTAGAATTGTATTTTCCGGAAACATAATACATGTGTGAATACATAGACAAACAGAGTGTCACTAGTATGCCTCTACTTGACTAGCTCGTTAATCAAAGATGGTTATGTTTCCTAACCATGAACAATGAGTTGTTATTTGATTAACGAGGTCACATCATTAGTAGAATGATCTGATTGACATGACCCATTCCATTAGCTTAGCACCTGATCGTTTAGTATGTTGCTATTGCTTTCTTCATGACTTATACATGTTCCTACGACTATGAGATTATGCAACTCCCGTTTACCGGAGGAACACTTTGGGTACTACCAAACGTCACAACGTAAATGGGTGATTATAAAGGAGTACTACAGGTGTCTCCAATGGTCGATGTTGGGTTGGCGTATTTCGAGATTAGGATTTGTCACTCCGATTGTCGGAGAGGTATCTCTAGGCCCTCTCGGTAATACACATCACATAAGCCTTGCAAGCATTACAACTAATATGTTAGTTGTGAGATAATGTATTACGGAACGAGTAAAGAGACTTGCCGTTAACGAGATTGAACTAGGTATTGGATACCGACGATCGAATCTCGGGCAAGTAACATACCGATGACAAAGGGAACAACGTATGTTGTTATGCGGTCTGACCGATAAAGATCTTCGTAGAATATGTAGGAGCCAATATGGGCATCCAGGTCCCGCTATTGGTTATTGACCAGAGACATGTCTCGGTCATGTCTACATTGTTCTCGAACCCGTAGGGTCCGCACGCTTAAGGTTACGATGACAGTTATATTATGAGTTTATGCATTTTGATGTACCGAAGGTTGTTCGGAGTCCCGGATGTGATCACGAACATGACGAGGAGTCTCGAAATGGTCGAGACGTAAAGATTGATATATTGGAAGCCTATGTTTGGACATCGGAAGTGTTCCGGGTGAAATCGGGATTTTACCGGGTTACCGGGAGGTTACCGGAACCCCCCGGGAGCCATATGGGCCATCATGGGCCTTAGTGGAAAGGAGAAAGGGGCAGCCCAAGGTGGCTGCGCCTCTTTCCCCTCCCCTAGTCCTATTAGGACTAGGAGAAGGTGGCCGGCCCCCCTCTCTCCCTTCCCCTCCGAGGAATCCTAGTTGGACTAGGATTGGGGGGAGGAATCCTACTCCCAGAGGGAGTAGGACTCTCCTACGCCTCCCTCTTTGGCCGGCCAGCCTCCCCTCCTCTCCTCCTTTATATACGGAGGCAGGGGCACCTCTAAACACACAAGTTGACACAAGTTGATCCACGTGATCGATTCCTTAGCCGTGTGCGGTGCCCCCTGCCACCATATTCCTCGATAATACTGTAGCGGAGTTTAGGCGAAGCCCTGCTGCTGTAGTTCATCAAGATCGTCACCACGCCGTCGTGCTGACGAAACTCTTCCCCGACACTTTGCTGGATCGGAGTCCGGGGATCGTCATCGAGCTGAACGTGTGCTCGAACTCGGAGGTGCCGTAGTTTCGGTGCTTGATCGGTTGGATCGTGAAGACGTACGACTACTTCCTCTACGTCGTGTCATTGCTTCCGCAGTCGGTCTGCGCTGGGTACGTAGACAACACTCTCCTCTCGTTGCTATGCATCACATGATCCTGTGTGCGCGTAGGAAAATTTTTGAAATTACTACGAAACCCAACACGACCCGCATCTCCATAACACTCGACCCAAAATAGGAAGAAGCGCTCATCCAGTTCCTCCGTGAGAACTGGGACATTTTTGCATGGAAGCCCGCTGACATGCCAGGTGTTCCCAGGGGACTGGCTGAGCATCGCCTAAGAGTCGACTCGTCTGCAAAACCAGTCAAAGAGCATCTTCGGCGGTCCGCCGTCCAGAAGAGAAAGGCCATCGGTGAAGAAGTGGCTCGACTGTTGGCGGCAGGATTTATCCGAGAGATATACCACTCCGAGTGGCTCGCTAATGTCGTCATGGTTCCTAAGAAGGACAAGTCGCTCCGAATGTGCATTGATTTCAAGCACATCAACCGGGCCTGCCCGAAAGATCACTTTCCTCTCCCTCGCATAGATCAAATTGTTGACTCGACCGCGGGATGCGAGAGGTTGTCTTTTTTAGATGCTTACTCCGGGTACCACCAGATCCGTCTGTACGGGCCCGATGAGGTAAAAACAGCTTTCATCACTCCATTCGGGTGCTTCTGCTATATCACCATGCCATTCGGCCTCAAGAATGCCGGAGCCACTTTTATGCGAATGATTCAGAAGTGTCTACTCACCCAAATCAGTCGGAATGTGGAAGCTTATATGGATGATATGAAGGAAATATGCCCTAGAGGCAATAATAAAGTTATTATTTATTTCCTTATAATCATGATAAATGTTTATTATTCATGCTAGAATTGTATTTTCCGGAAACATAATACATGTGTGAATACATAGACAAACAGAGTGTCACTAGTATGCCTCTACTTGACTAGCTCGTTAATCAAAGATGGTTATGTTTCCTAACCATGAACAATGAGTTGTTATTTGATTAACGAGGTCACATCATTAGTAGAATGATCTGATTGACATGACCCATTCCATTAGCTTAGCACCTGATCGTTTAGTATGTTGCTATTGCTTTCTTCATGACTTATACATGTTCCTACGACTATGAGATTATGCAACTCCCGTTTACCGGAGGAACACTTTGGGTACTACCAAACGTCACAACGTAAATGGGTGATTATAAAGGAGTACTACAGGTGTCTCCAATGGTCGATGTTGGGTTGGCGTATTTCGAGATTAGGATTTGTCACTCCGATTGTCGGAGAGGTATCTCTAGGCCCTCTCGGTAATACACATCACATAAGCCTTGCAAGCATTACAACTAATATGTTAGTTGTGAGATGATGTATTACGGAACGAGTAAAGAGACTTGCCGTTAACGAGATTGAACTAGGTATTGGATACCGACGATCGAATCTCGGGCAAGTAACATACCGATGACAAAGGGAACAACGTATGTTGTTATGCGGTCTGACCGATAAAGATCTTCGTAGAATATGTAGGAGCCAATATGGGCATCCAGGTCCCGCTATTGGTTATTGACCAGAGACATGTCTCGCTCATGTCTACATTGTTCTCGAACCCGTAGGGTCCGCACGCTTAAGGTTACGATGACAGTTATATTATGAGTTTATGCATTTTGATGTACCGAAGGTTGTTCGGAGTCCCGGATGTGATCACGGACATGACGAGGAGTCTCGAAATGGTCGAGACGTAAAGATTGATATATTGGAAGCCTATGTTTGGACATCGGAAGTGTTCCGGGTGAAATCGGGATTTTACCGGGTTACCGGGAGGTTACCGGAACCCCCCGGGAGCCATATGGGCCATCATGGGCCTTAGTGGAAAGGAGAAAGGGGCAGCCCAAGGTGGCTGCGCCTCTTTCCCCTCCCCTAGTCCTATTAGGACTAGGAGAAGGTGGCCGGCCCCCCTCTCTCCCTTCCCCTCCGAGGAATCCTAGTTGGACTAGGATTGGGGGGAGGAATCCTACTCCCAGAAGGAGTAGGACTCTCCTGCGCCTCCCTCTTTGGCCGGCCAGCCTCCCCTCCTCTCCTCCTTTATATACGGAGGCAGGGGCACCTCTAAACACAGAAGTTGACACAAGTTGATCCACGTGATCGATTCCTTAGCCGTGTGCGGTGCCCCCTGCCACCATATTCCTCGATAATACTGTAGCGGAGTTTAGGCGAAGCCCTGCTGCTGTAGTTCATCAAGATCGTCACCACGCCGTCGTGCTGACGAAACTCTTCCCCGACACTTTGCTGGATCGGAGTCCGGGGATCGTCATCGAGCTGAACGTGTGCTCGAACTCGGAGGTGCCGTAGTTTCGGTGCTTGATCGGTTGGATCGTGAAGACGTACGACTACTTCCTCTACGTCGTGTCATTGCTTCCGCAGTCGGTCTGCGTTTGGTACGTAGACAACACTCTCCTCTCGTTGCTATGCATCACATGATCCTGTGTGCGCGTAGGAAATTTTTTGAAATTACTACGAAACCCAACAACCCTCCCCCTGGCGCAGCCCCTCCCTCCTCATACATCTCCTCCTGCTCCGTAGTGCTTGGCGAAGCCCTGCTGGAGAACCACGAGCTCCACCACCACCACGCCGTCATGCTGTCGGAGTTCTCCCTCCACTTCTCCTCTCCCCTTGCTGGATCAAGAAGGAGGAGACATCCCCGAGCTGTACGTGTGTTGAACGCGGATGCGCCATCCGTTCGGCGCTAGATCAGATCTTCCGCAATTTGAATCGCCGCGAGTACGACTCCATCATCCGCGTTCTTGTAACGCTTCCGCTTAGTGATCTTCAAAGGTATGAAGATGCTCTTCCTCTCCCTCTCTTGTTGCTAGAATCTTCATAGATTGATCTTGGTGATGCATAGAAAATTTTGAATTTTTGCTACGTTCCCCAACATGAAGCTTGCCGTCCATTGTGGTGATAATGGACTTGTGAAGATGTGTCAAAGAGTGGCTCACCCATAGTGGAGTATGGGGGAGAAATCAAGTAGTCTTCATTGAGCCAACGCAATCGACAAAGGTGGTCCAACTTGAGGAAGTCAAGATCGTCATCATCTACCTCAAGTCGACTATGTGCAAGGCAAAGGTTGCCCTTGATAGATTTTCTATTTTACCGGTCTCATTGTGGTAGTTGGTAGACTTGGTTATAGGATCGATTGCCAATGCCTGAGGCAGGCTTATTTTCTGAATGATTCTTGCTTCTGGCCAAACTGTTGCATATCTGATTCTTGGAATGCACTGCCAAATACGGCCAATTTATAGTGTAATATCTTGTACCAATGCCTTAATGAGGAAGATTGGATGGCTTGTGCTCGAAACTTTCATCAGACAGCTTGCCGAAGAAGACTGAATATCGTGCTTTAGAAGCCTCCCCCCTTAAAGACTTTGTTGGGGAAAGACTCGGTACCTTATGCCGGAAGCTTTCACAGTTGCTTACTCAAGAAGACATGATACCTTGCACGGGAAATCATCCATGTATCATACTGAGGAAGATAGATGAATCTTGTCTTGGAAGCTTCTATGGTTTCTTGCGAGGGAAGATTGGGTTGCTTACACCAGAAGCTTCTCATGGTGATATGCAGACTCATTACCACCTACACATCATCATACTATTTATGCTATTGATTTCTTGTATGAAACGGGGTTTTTCTGGACTATCCTCCCTTCTGAGTATTAAATATATGCCATATTTTTGTTTGCTTCCAGGTATAGCATGTTTCAAAAATCATCCTCAACAAAGAATCAAACCTTGCATATGAGCCATACCTTTAACTGGTAATATACTGTCAATCTTGCACACAATTTATTTTTATTGTTGATTTGATCATTAATGCCATGAAGAGTGCACACCGAGGCAAACTTATTTATCCGTTCTGTTGTGAAGAGTGCACAATAATGCAAACTTGATATTGACAGTACTTCCAGGGTTTCTTTTGCATTCAGATGAGATATTCCCAATTTCACTGCAGTAGTCTGTTGGTAATTACATTCTGTTTAGCTGAGCTTCCAAACATTTGAATTTCTTGCTGACTCTTCGGGTCTGGTGTCGGTTGACGAGCAACTTTAATAAGGGGAAATATGTAACACAGAAGGCCCAAAGAAAGAAACAAAAGAAACGAAAAAAACAAAAGCACACAAGCATACTAATAATATAAATAATCAAGCAACATCACATATTACTGCCACTCACACAATAATATGCATGCACACCTAAGCACACAAATCTCGTGGAAACTCTAGTATTGCGGTCTAATATGCGGTGGCGGTATGCATGAAACTGATATCCATGCATGGAAATGATAGAGGCAAAGGTGTCCCGTCTTTCGATGAGATGATGGATATCGCTTCGGTGGAAGTCGACTTTGACGATCCGACTACGAACGTACGAGGACGTCGCGCCTTAGCAATCGCTAAACTAACTCTGAGAGGTTATTGACCACGCTGGAGCACAATCAACCTGTCCACGAGGGTCTGTTTCCTGCGAGCAAACGAAGAACAAGCAAGAAACTGAGATTGCAATCTGGATATTGCGAATATAAGATGAAAGCTTTATTGATCAAGGTGGGGTTTTGTGACGTCTTTGTTTGGTCATTGAACACAAACGAAGTACGCGAAGTTGCAGCTATGGCGAACTTTAATCTAAACAAAACCCAAAGTCTAAATGACGCCCTAAGTGCTGCATATATGGAGGAAGAGGGGGGGGGGGGATTTCGTGGCCCTTGGGGAAGGGGTCCGAAACCAACCCTATCTCTTGTTTCCCCACACATACGGACTCTAAAAACAGCCTATACTCAAGTATTTCAAAAATACATGGGCCTGGCCCAATAATAAGGTGACGCAACACCTAGAATAGCCTCTGGACAAAAGTTATGAAGTGGCATCTTGTATATTTCGTTCAAGGCTTCATGCACACATTATGGTGGCTTCAACGTCCTGAAATCATCACTTGTAACTCCGTTCTTGTTCCCCTTGCGCATGCCATCATCTCCATGCTTGTTCTTGCTCCAATGTTCATCCTTCTCCAAGCTAGGCCCTTCATTTGTAAGCAAAACAAATGTATCCAATTTAGGCAACATCATATTCTCATGAACATTAGAATCATTACCAAGAAACGAAAGTACCTGGTAATTTAATTGGCGTGCGCGAGCTCTAGTAATTGGTCCAGTATGTATAGCAGCAGGGGCTGTGGGTGTAACAATGGTATTGATGTCCTCATCATCCTCCCCTTCTTGAAATGAAGTCGTCCTCGACAGAAGCTCATCTTCCTCTCCCAAATAAGGCTTCAAATCTGCAATGTTAAAAGTGGGACTAACCCCAAAATCTGCAGGCAGCTCAAGTTTATATGCATTATCATTTATTTTCTCTAACACCTTAAAAGGTCCTTCAGTACGTGGCATTAGCTTTGATTTGCACAAATCAGGAAATCTATCCTTACGCAAATGTAACCAGACAAGATCTCCAGGTGCAAACACAACATGTTTTCTACCCTTATGTCTAGCAAGTTTATATTTAGCATTCATACACTCAATGTTTTCCTTAGTTAACTCATGCATTTTTACAATCAATTCAGCACATTGTTTAGCATCAAAATTAACCTTCTCCGAAGATGGAAGAGGCAACAAATCAATAGGTGCACGAGGTAGGAAACCATACACAACTTCAAAAGGGCACATCTTAGTAGTAGAATGCAATGAACGATTATAAGCAAATTCAATATGAGGCAAGCATTCTTCCTACATTTTCTTATTATGCTTCAAAACAACCCCAAGCATAGTAGACAATGTTCTATTGACTACTTCAGTTTGTCCATCAGTTTGGGGGTGACAAGTAGTACTAAAAAGCAGTTTAGTCCCCAACTTAGCCCATAAACATCTCCAGAAGTGGCTAAGAAATTTAGTATCACGATCTGAAACAATAGTACTTGGCACACCATGCAAGCGAATAATTTCGCGGAAGAACAAATCAACAACATTAACAACATCATTGCTTTTATGACATGGTATAAAGTGTGCCATTTTCGAGAATCTATCCACGACAAGAAATATGCTATCCCTCCCCTTCTTTGTTCGAGGTAAACCTAAAACAAAGTCCATAGATATATCCTCCCAAGGAACACTAGGTACAGGCAAAGGCATATATAAACCATGAGGATTGAGTCGTGACTTAGCTTTTTGACATGTAGTGCAGCAAGCAACAAAGCGCTCAACATCCCGTCTCATCTTTGGCCAAAAGAAATGTGTAGCAAGTACGTCCTCCGTCTTCTTCACGCCAAAGTGTCCCATTAATCCTCCTCCATGCGCCTCCTGCAACAACAAAAGACAAATGGAGCTAGCTGGAATGCATAGCTTGTTAGCACAAAACACAAATCCATCATTAACGGCGAACTTGTTCCATGTTCTTCCTTCTTTACAATTCTGCAATACATCTTTAAAATCAACATCATGCACATAATGATCTTTGATGGTCTCCAAACCAAATATTTTGAACTCAAGTTGTGAAAGCATAGTATAGCGACGAGACAAAGCATTAACAATAACATTTTCTTTACCCTTCTTGTGTTTAATAACATAAGGGAAAGTCTTAATGAATTCAACCCTTTTAGCATGTCTACAATTCAGTTTAGCTTGACTTTTAATATGTTTCAAAGATTCATGATCAGAATGTATAACAAATTCTTTGGGCCATAAATAATGTTGCCATGTTTCTAAAGTCCGAACAAGAGCATATAATTCTTTATCATAAGTAGAATAATTCAGACTAGGCCCACTCATTTTTCAGAAAAGTATGCAACAGGTTTGCCATCTTGTAATAACACACCTCCTAATCCAATTCCACTAGCATCACATTCAAGCTCGAATGTCTTATTAAAATTAGGAAGTTGGAGTAAAGGAGCATGTGTCAACTTATCTTTCAACACCGTGAAGGCTTCTTCCTGTGCGGTACCCCAAACAAAGGGCACATCCTTCTTTGTAAGCTCATTGAGAGGTGCAACAATGGTGCTGAAATCTTTCACAAAACGCCTATAGAATCCAGCGAGGCCAAGAAAACTCCTCACTTGTGTGACCGTTTTGGGCTGCGGCCAACTCTCAATAGCTTCAATCTTGGCTTTATCAACTTCAATTCCCCGTGGAGTAACAACATAGCCAAGAAAAGACACTCGGTCAGTGCAAAAGGTGCACTTCCCAAGGTTACCAAACAAACATGCATCACGTAGAGCAATAAAAACAACACGTAAATGTTCCAAATGTTCTTCCAAAGATCTACTATAAATCAGTATATCATCAAAATAGACTACCACAAATCGTCCAATGAAAGCACGTAAAACTTCGTTCATTAGTCTCATGAAAGTACTAGGTGAATTAGTTAACCCAAAAGGCATGACTAACCACTCATATAATCCAAACTTAGTTTTAAATGTCGTTTTCCATTCATCCCCCAATTTCATATGAATTTAATGGTATCCACTACACAAATCAACTTTGGGGAATATTGTAGAGCCACTCAATTCATCAAGCATATCATCTAGCCTAGGAATAGGATGACGATAACACAAGGACTAAGGGATTCACGTATATAACCTTTGTTGAGAAGCTCTTGTACTTGACGCATAATCTCCTTCGTCTCCTCTGGATTGGTACGGTATGGCGCACGGTTTGGCAATGAAGCACTGGGAATTAAGTCAATCTGATGCTCAATCCCTCGAATAGGCGGTAATCCCGGTGGCACATCTTGTGGAAAGACGTCGATGAACTCCTGCAAAATGTTAGTGACAGCAGGAGGCAAAGAGGAAGGCACATCCTCGAATGAAAATAATGCCTCTTTGCACACAAAAGCATAGCAAACAGATTTGCTGAAATCTAGCTCATCAATATCATATTTGGTGGCAAATAAACATGCACTTTTCAATTTAATTTCAGAAGCAACACTAGATGGTTTATTATTAGGCTTCATTTGTTGCTCAAATTCTTTTGCCACAATCTGATTTTCACTCTTATTCTTCTCCTGTTTTGCTTTATTAGCTCTATTAATATCATCTTTCAAAATGGAATCAGGAGTCATAGGGAGCAAAGTAATATTTTTATCCTTATGAACAAGAGTATACTGATTGTTTCTACCATGGTGTATAGAATTTTTATCAAATTGCCATGGTCTACCAAGTAATAAGGAACATGCTTGCATAGGTACCACATCACAATCAACATAATCAGCATATGTAGAGATACTAAAATGCACATGAAGTTCATGTTACCTTAACCTTGCCGCTATTGTTGAACCATTGGATGTAGTAAGGATGTGGATGTGGTATTGTGGTGAGAGATAGCTTCTCCACCATCTCCATGCTAGCCAAGTTATTACAGCTCCCCCCGTCTATGATGACGCGCACAGAACGTTCCTTCACAACTCCTGCTAAACTCTGGTTGCAACTGGATGGACACGGAGGCGAGGACGGTCTTGGTGATCAGGAGGCGTAACACAAAGGTCACGACCACATCATCATCAAGCGCACGAAAGGGAACCGTGCACGTCCAAAGAAAGGAATGACAGGGTAGGATAGGGGAGGGAAAGCAATTCTTGATGGCATTGCCCTTTTTTGATAACAAAGATTAGTAAGGGTTGCCAAAGGGACAAGATGGATGACATGATTCGGGATAGAGACAAGTCTAACACCGAAACGACATGGGTGGATGGCGGAAAAATGTCGACGTGATACCTGAGCATAACTCCTGCAAATGGTGTGTGGAACACTTGGTACCAGGGCATCACTCTGTTGGGATAGAGATGCCACCGAAAACCGAAGAGCAGGCATGCTAAGAAGGAGGGTGCATGTAGTGGATCGAAACCGATGCCACCTACACTCACAAGATTAACCGTTAGTGACAAGATAATGAGTCTATATGCATGCTATGCAACAAACAAATGCAGCAATCAAGTGCAACAAACCAACTGGGCTCTATACTACCGCATTCTAATGTTCGTGCGGGCTAGGCGTCCTACAGCTAGACCTGCTCTGATACCAAGCGCTGTGGCACCCTGGCTCAGAGAAACCGGAATGCCCCGTATTCCAGCCCAAAGATCGAGGAGAAGTCTTCTGGAATATGACACTACTTAGCATAGAACAAATCAACTCTTTGTTACAAACTATATGGATACAAGGGGTTCCGATATAACGGGGAATTACATCGGCACAGTGACACTATGCCTGCCACGGTTGCTCTATGTAAGCAGCAGAACAACACCAAGCAGCAGAATAACTCTAGCAGCAAAACAATGAAGATGGTGGTGAACTCCACTCCGCAGGGACTCTGGCTGGAATGCGTATCCTAGCTCGCAAACAAGGAATCCATGGCAAACAAGCAATCAAATCCGGCACGACCTGCAAGCTGGCATGACACGCCAAGTCAGTACATTGAATGTACTTGCAAGCTCACAATAACCAGAAGCAGTCAAGGCAAACAACAACATGGCAATTACAGGTTAAGCAGGAAATTAACATGAGATCATCAGAATAACATGGCATGAATAACATGAACATGGTACAATTAGAATAATATGAGCATGACATGAACATATGAATCTGACGACACTAGCATGCAACATGATGACAGTATCATGCACCACTTATTCTGCTCATGTTACCTTGTAATCATCACATGCATCACTTACTAACCTCAAACATCTCGCGATCATCTCAGGACCAAATCAAGCTTGGTATAAACAATACCGTAGTAATCATATCATGACCACAAGGAGCTTGACCTTTACCCTTAACTCTCGCATAACACCACAAATATCCAACAACTCAGCATCCTCGATACCATGGTGATCCTCTCACGATCACATAACCAACTTCGGTATCCACGATACCACAATGAGCCTCTCACGATCACATAACCAACTTTGGTATCCACGATACCATGGTGATCCTCTCACGATCACATAACCAACTTCGGTATCCACGATACCATGGTGATCCTCTCACGATCACATAACCAACTTCAGTATCGACGATACCACGGTGATCCTCTCACGATCACATAACCAACTTATCTCATCATCAAACCAGGGTTGTTATTAAGCACATCATTATTATTACTGTTGACCCATAGTGTGACCAACTACGAACTGGGCCCTTATCCACGGGCGTGGCTATCGATAGATTTAACACACACTCTGCAGAGGTTAGCACACTATTCCCACACCACGGAACCCAAGGCCAAGCACTCCCATTCGGGTGGACCAACAGCGTTCCGACAAAACCTCTCTATTGCCCATGACACTCTCCCGGACACTCTGACCAACTCCCCTTTGGGTTAAGTCATGGGTGGCCCCATGCCTACCAAAGGCATCAACGACCACCGTCATGGCAATTCGGCCACCGTCGTGGCAAAACATAAACGGTCCCAAACGGGGACAAGGTACCATAACAACAACAACAACAACAACAACAACAACAACAACAACAACAACAACAACAACAACAACAACAACAACAACAACAACAACAACAACAACAACAACGGGCACACACGGCTTATGTCCACCTACCTGATCAGGGTAGCACACGCCCATAACCTTCCCTCGTTGGAGGCACCGACGAGTGACATGACAATAGACCCAGTTAGAACCTTCCCATAAAGGCAAATGTGGTTGCACTGGTCAGCTTGATAGGGTGGCACCATGACTCAGCCAACAGTTGTTCAAGTTCAATTAAGCCCGGCTAAACTTGAATGCAATAAGCTTAGCCATAAGAAAATAACATGATGCAACTACAATGCATGAGCATGATATCAACATAAGCATCGCTGTGCAACATCACTTCTTATCATATCAACAACAATAAATCATATATCCGACTGAGCATGGCATACTGACTAGCATGAACATCACAAGTACATTACTCAGAAACATAGCAGGACCATGAGCTTGAACAACAAATACCATGCAAGAACATATCAAGCATTTTACCAGGTAAGCATATAACCAGCTAGTGTCGGTGTACTAGAGTAGGGGTACCCTAGTATCCCGAACTCGTGCACGGGCAGTTGCAGCGCCCCGCGGCAAGGCTTGCCGGGTGGCCGCCAAGACCCTCCGTGGCTCCCTCGAAGACCATTCAAGAACAAAGTACTCAAACCAAGGCTCCGGCAAGAGGAGCTTGCCGGGAAGGCCAACCCAGGCCCCGGCAAGAGGATCTTGCCGGGAAGAGACAAGACCCCGGCAAGAGGAGCTTGCCGGGAAGGCCACTCAAGGCATACCAAGAAAGCACACTTGACATGCCCTGCGTCCCGGCAAGGCCCAGTGAGCGACAAGCTCCCAAACACGACAAGACGACGACCGCGACAAGGAGCTTGCCGCGGGAAACCCCCACTTCGTGCCCGCGCTCCAGCACACCTGCTAGCGTGTCGCTCTAGGACTCTCCCAAGCACACGTGGCAGGAGGCTGTGCAGCTAGGGGTGCGAGGTGGCAAGCGGAGATGAAGAGAAGGCCATCGTGGCAAACGGTGGCGCTCCTAACGGTCACTTTTTGCACTGTTTAGGCAACTCAGACAGGCATTTAATGCCCTTGTCCCCTACCATCAGAGTTAGGTAGGGTGCACTGTATCCACAGTAGTGGTAGCTGCACCTACCGCATCCTTTTCCATTTTACCCTTCTTGTCTAAGTTGCCCCCTGTCGGTGACCCCTTGAAAGT
>NC_041381.1:399972622-399978913 GCF_002162155.2 Triticum dicoccoides
GCCAGTTCGGCTCATTCAAAACACCAGAAACACCCTCACGCTCAGTCGGGCAGCATCCGTTGCTCCTGAGCAAGAATTCAATACACACAAACAAGCAGCAGTAGGGTTTTACGCATCCGTGCGGCCCGAAGCTGGGTAAAAAACTGCTCGCGTGTACTGCCTCGATCCGCTCTTTGTGCGGCCTCCGCCCTCACCGAACCGAAAGGGGCCCTGTCCCCATAGGTGTTGGTGGAATCAGCCTCCCCGACATCTCTGGCGCGCCAGGTAGGGGGCGTCGAGATCGTGCGAACCCGATCCGGCGTGCACGCGAGCTAAATCTTCATCGTCTTCACCGACATGCCGCCGAAGAAGAAGGCTTCGGGGGCAACAACCCCGTCTGCGTCGCTTCCACCACCTCCGGAGCAGGCGGGCGGTGGAGTGGACGCCGGCGGAAGAATGGACATCGACGAGGGTGCCCACAGCGCTGCCAAGTCCAAGGACAAGGCCGCGCAGACCTTGGCGTCCATACGCCCACCGCGCCCATCTCAGGAGGCGCGGGACCAGCAGCGTCATAGCGTTCGCCCGCATCCACTGGTGCCTTCTCGCTGCAAGGCGCTGGTGCTGGCGTGCTGCTTATCGCACCCACTGGAGAGCACCTCAAGTACGTAGTCCAGATGCACTTTCCCAAGGAGCAAGCAACGAACAATACTGCAGAGTATGAGGGTTTGCTTGCCGGCCTCAGAATCGCAACCGACCTTGGGATCAAGAAACTCATTGTAAGGGGTGACTCGCAGCTTGTCGTCCGCCAAGTGAACAAGAACTACCAGAGTCCATTGATGGAAGCTTATGTTGATGAAGTGAGAAAGCTAGAAGAACACTTTGACGGCCTGCAAATGGAACATGTTCCACGAGCTCAGAATGACATTGCTGACGACCTGTCAAAGTGCGCAGCACTAAAGCTACCTGTGGAACCAGGGATCTTTGTGCTCAAGCTGACTCAACCATCCGTGACACCATCAACTGGACAGAATAAGAAGAGGAAGTTGGTTTCTGGTGACTACTTTCCGGCAGAGCTTCCCGAAGCCGCCGCCAAGAAGGTCCCCAAGATCGATGCCAAGAGTGCTGAGGAGCAGTCTGCTTCGGCGAACCTCTTGGTTTGTTCCGTTGAAGCAAACGCTCCCGACAAGTTTTGCTCCGGCAAGCTTGCCGGGGAATATCATGCTCCGGCCGAACCGCAGGTTCTTGCCGTAGAAGCGAATGTTCCCGCAGCAACAGATACGCCTTTACTCCTTGTTGTCGAGCCACAAGCTCTAGCATGGGCGCAGCAGATTGTCCATTTCCTTCAGACATGAGAGCTTCCCGAAGAGCAAGAAGAAGCTGAAAGAGTAGCCCGGCAGTCAAGTATGTACAAGTTTGTCGACAACACACTGTACAGAATAAGACTCAACGGTGTGAAATTGAAGTGCATTCGCCGGGAAGATGGACAACAGCTGTTGGCAGAGATACATGGAGGCATATGTGGTCACCACATTGGCGCAAGAGCGCTTGTCGGCAAAGCATTCCGAAAAGGCTTCTTCTGGCCGACAGCCCTCCAGGATGCAACTGCACAAGTAACCAAGTGTGAAGCGTGCCAGTTCCATTCCAAGCAGATACACCAGCCAGCTCAAGCTCTCCAGACGATCCCTTTATCCTGGCCATTTTCGGTCTAGGGGCTCGACATCCTCGGCCCCTTCCCCCGAGCTGTCGGGGGCTTTGAGTTCTTGTACGTTGCAATCGACAAGTTCACAAAGTGGCTGGAAGTGGAACCAGTGAGGAAGGTGACAGCACAGTCAGCAGTCAAGTTCTTCAGGTCGATTGTTTGCCGTTTCGGGGTTCCTAACAGGATCATCACCGACAACGGCACGCAATTTACGAGCCGCACCTTCATGCAGTATGTCCAAGATCTTGGCGCCAAGGTCTGCTTCGCTTCTGTTGCTCACCCGAGAAGCAACGGTCAAGCGGAGAGGGCAAATGCCGAAGTGCTGCGAGGCCTCAAGACCAGAACTTTTGACAGGCTGCACAAGTGCGGAAGAAACTGGATCGAGGAGCTGCCGGTGGTTCTTTGGTCGATCAGGACGACGCCAAATCGAGCCACTGGCTAGACACCCTTTGCTCTAGTCTATGGAGCAGAGGCAGTTCTCCCCACGGAACTCGTTTACGGGTCACCTCGAGTGCTCGCTTATGATGAGCTCGAGCAAGAGCAGCTGCGGCAAGATGACGCGCTGCTCCTTGAGGAAGACCGTCTCCAGGCTGCTGTGCGAGCCGCTCGCTACCGGCAAGCTTTGCGTCGCTACCATAGCCGCAAAGTTAAAGCCAGGAGCTTCGAGGAAGGCGACCTTATTCTTCGGCGCGTTCAGTCCGCCAAGAATTCCAAAAAGTTGACGCCGAAGTGGGAAGGCCCTTATCGGGTGAAACGAGTAACTAGGCCCGGCGCTGTCCGCCTTGAGACCGAAGATGGCACTCCGGTGAGCAACTCCTGGAACATCGAACATCTTCGTAAGTTTTACCCGTAAGGCGCGGTTGCCGGAAGCTTTTCCGGCAACCACCTTTTGTACAAGTCTTGCCGCTGTTGCATGTAATCCTTTGTACAAAGCCGGGCACAGACCCCGTGCACCAGTAAAGCTCATGTGCCCCGCACATCTTGTCAGTTTTTTATGCTATAATCCTTTTTCGCATATGTTATCTAACACTTTGTGCAGCACTAGACCCCGGTAAGCAATAACGAGCCCAAGGCTCCATATCATTACTTTATTTCTCTGTTTCTTTCTCAAAAGAAGGAAGGTTCCCTCACCCACAAGGTTTACCGGGGGGGAAGGAGAAGATAATGGTGTGGACCAGGCCGTTCAAGAAAGTTTCTCCTTGCCGGGAAGCAGACGACAAAAAAGCTAAGTTGCTAAAGCTTGAGCAATTAAGTTTTTGAGTTATTTTCCTTGAACGACCGTGCTTTGTATGAAAAACCTGTGCGCGAAGGAACCAACTCGTAGCTAGTTGCGCCTTTACTTTGTTTCGAGTCTGCTCAACAACTTAAGTGAGCTGCTAGCGCCCTTACTTTGCTTCGAGTCCGCTCAGCAACTTAAGTGAGCCGCTAGCGCCCTTACTTTGTTTCGAGTGCGCTCAACAACTTAAGTGAGCTGCAACTAGTTGCGACAAGGTTGCTTGTCGGTAGCGACCCCGCCAGCAGGCTGCTGAAGTTCCGCACTCGGCGCTCGCGGCAAGGGTACCTGCGCCGGCAAGTTTCCCTAGAAAGCGTAGGGCAGAACCATACAAAGCCAAGAGTCGAGTAAAGGAAGTAACACAGCTATTTGTTGCCTAAGATAGAGTTATATTACAAAAATAACTTGTTGCGCCTCTAATAAAGTGTTCCCATGACATGACTGGCAGCGACAAGAGAAGAAGAAAACGGACGGCACCTGGGCCCCGACAAGCCAGTATCGCTGGGGGTTGCGAGTGCCAAGAATCGTCCATGGCAAACCAGAGTTGCCGGGGGCTGCAATATCAGATAAGTCTTTCATCCCTCACCATGCATCCTCTTATGGACTGGGGAATGCGAAACCGCGTTTCTTCCCGAAAACTGCCGTGCTCCCTCAACTCTAGGCCCTGGAGCTCGTTCCCGGGGCCAAGTTTGGTCGTAGTCGCGACAGCAAAGGGATGAAACGAGGAGACCGCACCCACCTCGTTCCCGCCTCCGTCAAAGGCGTGAGAAAGGTCGAGCAACGTGGGAAGGCGGCAGGGCTTGTTGCCGGGAGATGAAACGTCTGTCCGAGGGACACCAAGGATTTGCTCCTTGGCGTGGGTTCAACTCACGAGACAAATAACCCGGCAACCATCCTCTTTTCATTAAAAAACATCCCACTCAGGTACAGTCCATAGAGGATGAAAAACATGAAAGAGAGGATTACAAGTTCTAGATACAGCTAAGGCCCGAAGGCTTACAAATTAAAAAGATAAGATGCCCGTAATCCCTTTCCTATCCCTCTCTTCAGGAGGCAGGTCAAGGAGGCGAAAAGGGCAAAAGGAGTGCCTAGGCGAGCTACGGTGCCAGAAGACACCAAGAGAACATCCCGGGGGCCGTCCGAAGGCTGGACGGCGATGGCGGCGCCAGAAGCGGGGCTCGAAGACGGGGCGGCAGGACGTCAGCACGCTGTCGAGGGCACCACGCCCTCGTACTCCGACCTGACGGCCTTGTCGCCAGTCCTCTTCCCCTTCCGCGGCCTCCCTACGCCAGCCGCCCAAGGAGACGACCCCGGGGAGTTCAAGGAGCCGGCTACACGGATGATGGGGCCGCCGGTGCCGCGCGAAGCGGCGCCCGACGCCTAGTCGGACCCGCTACCCCGCCGCCCGCTACCCTCGTCGTCGCTGTCGCTCTCCTCCTCGTCACTCTCGCTCGAGGAGGAGCCTTCGCTGTCGGAGAAGCTGTCCACGCAGCACTTCGCCCGAGTGCCTAAGCACCCGAAGACCTTGACGGAGAGGAGATCGCCCTCCATCAACTTAAAATGGAGGGTAAACCCCTCCATCAAGCTGTGGATGTGGGCGAACGTCTTCCACCCTCGATCAAGATACATCACATTAGGGGCTGGGAATGCAACGCGGACTCGTGTGCCGCTGATTCCACAGCCCCTCATGTGCAGTCTCAGTGTCTCGGGCGGGTCCAACTCCATCGCGCGCGCAAACGGAGCTGGAAGCCGGAGGCGACGACGAGGTGCCCGGCGCAGCCTGACGAAGAACTCGCAAGGGTCGTCCCCTATATGGACCGCCGTGGGGGGAGGAGCCGCCGGCGGAGGTGAAGCTGACACGCCGCCCCGTCCGCCTCTTCCCCGAGCGCCTCGACCTCGTCCTCGACCTCGTCCGCGACCTCGCCCCCTCCCTCTTCCCCTTATGGCTGGCTCTGCCACCACGGGCGCGGAAGAGGGAGAGATGCGCTGTCTGGCGGCGACCCTCGCCGCCACCGATGAAGGGCCTGGTTTTCCTTTCTCCATGGCGAATGAGAGAAAGGGGAGCAGAAGCTGAAGAAAGGAGGAGATGAGAGAGTGCGGGTTTCTGTGCTCCCCTCCCGCTCTTTATAAAGGAGTGAGGTGGGGGCTCGGCTGCCCCGCTCAGCGAATCAAGGCACGGGAAGAGCAGGGAGTCAAGGCCAACCCGCTGCCTCTGCTCGCGACGGCCCAGTTTCCCACTTCCACCGTCCGCGACCCCGAGCGCATGGGAGCCGCGTGGCGGAGATGCAGAACCAAGGCGACGGGTGAGGCGGCCTCGCTCCGCCCCGTGATCGCGGGGAGTGGACGTCCCGAAAACCGCGCACCGGCCCCGTCCAGTAAATGCACCACGCCCCCACGCCTACCTCCGTTTAGGGAGGAGCGCGTGAACCGTCCCCATCATCGTGGCCTGACGCATGCTCGAAGGGCTTAGCCCCGCGCACGCCGTCCGCGTCACCCACGACGCCGCGTTTGACGCGTGCCGTTCTGGGCGTGCGCGGTGGGAGCGGAGAGATATGCGGCGTGACCTAGGCCGCGCGTGCCCGTGCACTGTTTTGGGCCTGGCCCAACAGCGCTCGGCACCGTGTATGGCCCAGGCCCGGGGGCTCCTGTCGGTGTACTAGAGTAGGGGTACCCTAGTATCCCGAACTCGTGCACGGGCAGTTGCAGCGCCCCGCGGCAAGGCTTGCCGGGTGACCGCCAAGACCCTCCGTGGCTCCCTCGAAGACCATTCAAGAACAAAGTACTCAAACCAAGGCCCCGGCAAGAGGAGCTTGCCGGGAAGGCCAACCCAGGCCCCGGCAAGAGGATCTTGCCGGGAAGAGACAAGACCCCGGCAAGAGGAGCTTGCCGGGAAGGCCACTCAAGGCATACCAAGAAAGCTTGCCGTGACGCGCCCTGCATCCCGGCAAGGCCCAGTGAGCGACAAGCTCCCAAACACGACAAGACGGCGACCGCGGCAAGGAGCTTGCCGCGGGAAACCCCCACTTCGTGCCCGCGCTCCAGCACACCTGCTAGCGTGTCGCTCTAGGACTCTCCCAAGCACACGTGGCAGGAGGCTGTGCAGCTAGGGGTGCGAGGTGGCAAGGGGAGATGAAGAGAAGGCCATCGTGGCAAACGGTGGCGCTCCTAACGGTCAACTTTTGCACTGTTTAGGCAACTCAGACAGGCATTTAATGCCCTTGTCCCCTGCCGTCAGAGTTAGGTAGGGTGCACTGTATCCACAGTAGTGGTAGCTGCACCTACCACATCCTTTTCCATTTTTACCCTTCTTGTCTACGTTGCCCCCTGTCGGTGACCCCTT
>NC_041381.1:399979110-400133740 GCF_002162155.2 Triticum dicoccoides
GTTCGGCCAGTTCGGCTCATTCAAAACACCAGAAACACTCTCACGCTCAGTCGGGCAGCGTCCGTCGCTCCTGAGCAAGAATTCAATACACACAAACAAGCAGCAGTAGGGTTTTACGCATCTGTGCGGCCCGAAGCTGGGTAAAAAACCGCTCGCGTGTACCGCCTCGATCCGCTCTTTGTGCGGCCTCCGCCCTCACCGAACCGAAAGGGGCCCTGTCCCCATAGGTGTTGGTGGAATCAGCCTCCCCGACAGCTAGACGCAAAGAAACATGCATATCCGTGGTACTTGGTAACCGACGAATGCAATGAACAACATTACCAATATCAACAGGTACTATTACCAAGCCTGACATACGAAAGAAATACTGGCAACTATTACATGATAACCAGATGCATCGAAACATAGCACGAAAGTGAACATGAAACTCTAAGTATCACCAAAACCACAACAATAGTAGCAAAATTAGCAAACATTTATTAAATAATCAGGTTGAAAACCATGGCTTCTGCATGACTATCATACAAGTGGGTGTTATGGCTTGCCTGGGGGTGAAGAAGGCTCCGGTAAGAAGTGTGGAATGATCGCGAAAGGATTTGCCGGAAACAGTTCTCTCCCGGAGGGGGCTGTTTACGAGGAAGGGCAAAATGGTCGTTTCCAGTATGTCAAACCATAGTGAAAATGATGTAAACAGAACGGACTCGATGAGACGAAGACTTGGGCATTGGATTCACCTCAATCGGAGTCATGGTTGAAAAGTTATGACCGTTCGTTCGTTAGGCCGAAAAATAAATAAAAGGTATTCATTTCTGCTCTTAACGGATGAACGTTCACAAACTAGAGATTTTGACCGGCGGGGTTTAAACAGAAAGCGCATTCTCTGGAACTACACTTTCAGGATAGTGAAAATGTATTTCTGGCCAAAGCCACAACAGTTTGCGCTTTCACTAAAACAAAAGCGTAATATCCATACTATGCTTCCACTTAAACGCGCGCATGCCCGGGGCTGGTAAACGGGTAGCCATTGACAGGTGGGGCCGGGACAACGCGGGGCCTGCCTGGCCCGAGGTCGTCCTCAACCTCGCGCTCGCGCTCGGCCGGGGACAGGGGCGCACCCCGATGACGACAGCCGGTGATGTAGGGGGGGGGGAGCTTAAATAGGCGGGGCAAGGGGCACGAGTTCGGGTGCCACTGTGGGAGTCCGGTCAACGCTCTTGCGATGCTCATCGATCACGGGGAGGTGCGGGAACGCGACGAGGGGAGAGCCGACGAGCCGCAGAGGTTACAGAGAAGAACGTGACGCCGGGGAGCAGAGGAAGTGGCCGATGCGAGCTCAGAGCCAAACGGGGCACAATGCCCCCATGGGCGAGCGGCGACGAGCGCTAGTGAGGAGGTTTTCAGAAGGAGAGAGAGGTCGAGGGGGATGGCGACGACACGGGTGAGCTGGACGACACGCCCGTGCTCGCTGAGACGACGAGCAGGAGAGGGGCCCGAGCAAGAAGACGCTTTGGATGCAGCCAGTGCGTGCCAAAACGGTGGTCACCATGCAGGCTGGCGAGGAGAAGATGCCAAGGGCTGGAAAATGTTGTCTGGGGGTTAGTCCTTCCAGTGTAGGTTGCAACTAAGGTGGTAGCTTGGTAAAAGATGTTGTGGTTAAGTAGTAAGCAACCTCTGAAGTTTACTGCATCAAACTTTGTCATGTTAGTGTGATACACAGGGAAGAGCTAAAGACCAAATGAGTTGTCTAGGAGATTTATCTAAGGAAAGACTATAATCTTGGTAGTTTTGAGGGGAAATGGATCACAAAACAACAGGGTTGCTTTGTAACCTCATAGTTGGTCCAGAAACGTGAGCATGATGATGCACTCACATGGAGTATTAACTTGAGCTCAAATTGGGCAAGGTAGAGTTATTTGGTCATATGAAGATGCTGAAAAAGTTTCATACCAATTGGCCAAGCCAAAATGGTACTTGCTTCACAAACATCTCCTGTGGATAGAAACTTGCAAAAATTCCCGAGGGAAAATGGCTAGATGAAATATGCCCAAATTCGGTGGAGATAGGTTATATGCATAAGAGAAGATCCTGGAAAATTTTCAGCCATATTAAAGCAATATAAAATATACTTGCTTCACAAACTGAAAATTTGGAGAGAAACAAAGAATTGAAGATGAGCTCACATGGAGGCATGACATGAGCTCAAATTTGGTGGAGAGCTATGATATGATGATATTGAGGTCATGCATAAATTTCAACTCATTTGGATATGCCTAGCATTGTACCTCCTTCACAAAATTTATTTCTGGACAGAAACTTTGGAAAATCATTAATAAATAATTACTAGGCAAATGAGGTTGAATTTTGGCATGTGGCAATGATATGGACAGGAAAAGATGTCCAAAAGGTTTGGAGTCAATTGGGCAAAGGAAAATAGCACTTGCTTCACAATGTGCCATTTAGGGCAGAATAGGAAAATAATTATTTGAGGATTATTTTTTAACATGGCAATGAAAAGTTTTGCCACATTTGATGAACATATGACCCAAACAATTTATGAGAATTATTTGAGAATTTTAGGAGTGATGGAAATATAGGTTGCTTCACAACCTAGGGCTAATAGGACAATTCCTTTAATAGAGAAGGAATATTCCCAATAAAAAGAATATTGGGATTTGGGCTAGGATGAAAATGGAAAGGTCTAGGGTTGGATAGGGGGATGAAAAGCCATGCTGGAAAGAAAGAAGAGGTCCTCTTCTTCAATTTCCAGACCACATAGCCACAAAAAAAAGAAAACTCAAGCAAAAACCTCAGAAAAATCAAAGAAAAAGAAAGGGCCAAAAATCAGGCTGTGATAGAGCAGGCAGTCCCGCTGGCGCTTGTTTGAGCGGCTGGAGCAGGAAGAGCAGAGATTGAAGAAGCACGATGGCCGTTGGATGGACATCCAACAGTCACTGCTCTCGTGTGTTGACTAAGTTGACACGACGTTGTGTGTGCATCAATCTTTTTTTAGGAAAGCCTACGCGTCAACCTATAGTAGGCGCACAAGTGAGCCTCAAATGTGTGTAAAACAACATACAACCCATCTGCCATTATTTATAATAATTTACGACCCATTTGCTAATTCTTAAGGCTTTTTTGGAGCCCATCTTCTTTTTGTTAGCATTATAGCCCATATTGTGGCCATGGTTAAAAATTATACGAAATTTTGCATATTTCAGTGCGGTCAACTATTTTTAATCCCAAAATTTCGACTCACATTCAAACTGATTTGAAAAATTAATTTATATAAATATAAAATACAAATAATTGTCTACGCATAAAAATCAATGAAATTTAAAATCTTGAAATGAAAAATAATTGAAACTAATTCCTGGTTTGATGTGTTTTAAAAATGTATGGCCCATTTCTCATTACTGATAGCCCATTTTTTTGGGCAAGATGAATGAAACTCTCCTCGTCTTGAAAGATTTGCAGCCCAGCAGGGTTGACAAAGCAAGTAGGCCTCGGTTGGGTATTTCTTTAAAAAGTAGAACTGGGCTAGCCATTTTCAGCAACAAAGAAACACAACTGGGCTCATGATGTGGTAAACATAAACAAAATCCTGGCTAGACGGGCCATAGCCCCCGCACAGCCCCATTGTTACCCTGATCCGTCTCTAAAACTAGTATAAATAACAACTGCTTGTTCCTAAAAAAGTAAATAACAACTGCGCGACCTGCTAGGTCCCTGGTGTGAGCCGCTCGTTGTGTAATTCTCTCATTTATTGACTATGTTGACAACAACATGGGCCTCAGATGTCCAACCATTAGGAGGAACCATTTTTTGGGCTTGTAATAACAAGGCACTTGCTTGCGTACTGCCATGACCCTGGTGGGTCCCTACTGTCATCCTCTCCACATGCAGTCATCTCCTTGTTCCTCTCGGTTGTTGGCGATGTTAACAATGCTAGAGGGCGGCACACCGTGCATGGCGAGCGAACCAAGGTGGAGGACGACGGCAAGGCCTCGGACGGAGCGAACATGAGCCATGGAAGATGCGCCGGTCCAGTCGCAGGCGGAGGGGAGTATGAGGATTGACTGGTTCGGATGCGGGTGCGTGTTGGGGCTGACATTGCTGGAGAATAACATGAAGTGTGGGGAATAGAGGGAGGGACTGGCCAATGTTGGAGGGTACGGTAGGGCAGTGGAGGCGCAGCCAACCGTGGGAGGCGGGAGCAGGCGGAACCGACGGGGTGGTTTGGTTTGGGCGGCTGGAGGAAGAAGACAAGAGATAGAAGATACACGACAGATGTTGGATGTAAATCCAACCACTGGTAGGCAGAATCATTTGTTGACTAGCTAGTAAGTCGACACCACCTTCGATAGACTTTTTATTGTGGGTCCCAAATGTCAGAATCCAAATCTGTCACGGTCATGCAACCTTTCTTATGAAAATTTACAGCCCATTTGGTGTGCTAGTTCGAAGTAAGTTTGTGGGTGCTGGTGTGGGCTAATCACTTGGGTTCTATAATGCATAGTGATCTCAAGCAGCCGGCGAGAGTGATGTTATTTCCCTTGGTTGGGATTTGTTACAATATTTCACTCTTAATTCAATGAATGGCAAGCCAATTGCCTTGTTTCAAAGAAAATATGACAGTCATAGCCGAGTTGAAAAGGGAAACAATATCTAACTCCAGCTTACAAACTGTACAAAAGCATGAGGGTTAATTGTTCATCAGGTTTAGACAAAACCCAGATTGAAAAGGGCAACACCATCTAACTCCAGCACTATTTTCGGCAGTCACAGTCAAATGGATCAGCCAGGTCCATAGAATGAACATCCACGGTCGTAAAATTTACTGGATTATGACTACAAGATGTTGTAAATAGAAGCCCGACACGTTCAGAAGCTCTTTTGTCCACCTGGAACTCCTTTTTTTCTCTTCGACATACTCATCCGTCAAAACCATGCTGCTGATAAACTTAAGCCTGATGAACAATAGTAACCTTGCATTCAGCAGGAAAAATGTGACAAATCTAGTGTTTGCATGGATGGTTACATATCATTCCAACGTTTATTGTCTTCAATCAAATGTCATGAGAAGTGAGAAAATCCCTGTGCTTACGAATCCACAGATTGGTTATAACTTTCTTACCCCGTCCTATTGCCTAAATAGACATGAAGATTGAAAACAGTTAAGGTCTAAAAAAAGAGTGTCAAAAGAGCAACTGCTGAACGATTAATTCTAGTACACTATATGCGGCTTCCATTGTGCGTGAAATTATCACCTTTATATACAACTTCTCGAGACATGCAAAGCATTGCAGCAAGCCAATAGTCTTGTTCAGATCAAAACTATTCATTTGTATATATAAGATCTTGATAGAATCCAACACCATTGATAGGCTATCCATGGATAAACTCTTTATTGAGCATATAACATAATATTAGTACACAATGTGTACTCCAAGATGATATATAACTTATGCGCAGAAATTTAAAATGCGGCTTATGGTTACAAGTGTAGATGATAATATACAGTACCCGAAGAATGGTGGAGCCAAACACCATCTTGAAATGAGCACATAGATCATGTATTACATCCAAGGCTTCCATTTTAGGCGCAGAGACGATGATTATTTGTGACGGTGAATAACTAGAATCAATGATCAACCTTTCAAGTGAAGGGGCACCTTGGATGATGAGTTGCCTTCCATCAAGAGAAATTCCAATTCTTACAAGGTTAGGCGACTTTATTTGGAGATAACCGATTCTAACTGTGAAAACAAGCACCAAGCACTCCAGGGCAAGGTAACTGGAGTTGATGATGCTGTGCAATGAGGCCTCCGATATACGAACCCGCACAAGTGAAAGTTTTTTGAGAAATGGGAGTCGAAGGTTTAGTACCAGATTGTCTGGTAGGTATCACAACGCAAAGGTGGAGGTGTGGAGAGAGGAGGGAAACCGTGAGATGGACATCGGTGCTGAGGGCACAAGTACATGGCGTTTGGTATCTGGTAGCTGATTTCCTGGGGAATAGTAGAACTCAAGCAACCGTAGTTCTGTGAATTCAGGGGATTTCAGCTAGGCGTCCACCGTGCAGGGCATGGTATGCTTGCTCAGGTAGTATGACAGGATGCAGAGGCTTTGAATGGAGGCCTGGTGGGAGGAGATGATGGCTCTGGGGAGTTCGAAATCATTAAAGACAGATAGCTGACGACAGTCGAGATTAAGGGGTACGACGCGCCATAGAGGGTGCCACCGAATTGAGAGGACTTGGGTGTGCCAACAATCCTTAGTGGGTAGAAGTGAGATGATCTCCCCAAGGATGGCGTCTGGGAGATCGCCGATGCGGTCCACCCGAGATCCTACGGGTTCCTAGATCTGGTGGGGGCGGGCTCGCCCCTTCTCCTTGCACTGCCGGGTGTAGGATCTACAACAGGCATCACCACTGGCGGGAGCCTCATCTTCTTGGTGCTGGGGTCAGCCGACTCCATTTTCCTCCAGGGAGTTGCGTCGAGCTCACGAATTTGAGCAGAGTAACGAATGACGAGCCTAGTTGTAGTGCGAGTGAAGAAGAAGGGGAGCTAGGGTTTTTCTGTAGCAGTGAGGAAGAAGGGGAGTATGGGTTTTCTATAGGAGTGAGGTGAGGAATTTTGGGGTACGATTGGAGCGAGCTGACGTGAGGTGGGTGGGAGTGAGGAGGAAGAAGAGCACCCAGGTTTTTTTGGGGGGCGGTGTGCTAGGTAGCGCCTCTCATTAAGTAAATATATGGGCTTTTGAATTGATTTATTATTTACTAGGGTGGATGGGCTGTTTTGTCTTGGGCCCAGAGAAACAATTACTACTAGTACAGTGGAGACACTCTACAACTTACTAGAAAAACAATTACTACTAGTACAGTGGATATAGTACCGCTTCTGTCTCCTTCGAGGTCATCGAAACGTCTCCCTCTACTGAATGCCATTTTACTTTTGTTCACCGACATGCAGGCCATCCAGCGCGGGCCCAAATGCCATCCACCAAATTAGAAGGAAGTATGCAGACAGAGAGTCACCCCGATCGTAGCGCGGCAGTAACCAGCCGACGTATCACAAAACCCTACCTCCCCGCTGTCTAAGTTTGATGAACGAAGCAACCATCATTTCACTCTTCGTTGAATCCCCTTCTCCCTCACCGTCTTCAAGAAAGCCAACACTCGCATCTGCCACTGTTCTTCTCTCCCAATGAAGGGAAGGTAAGCGGATCCATGATGTTGGTATATTTTCGTTCAGAAAAAAAGAATTTTTGCAAAGCAGTAACTGATCCTCACTCTCTTTTTGGTTTCATTGTCATTGCGATTGTGTTTTCCTTTCAGTGGTCTCCTAGTATTCATCAGTTTCATGATGGACCAAAGAGAACCAGGAAAATATCTGTCGATGTTGGACTAGACGCGAGAGGCTGATCCCCACGAGACAGAGTGCTCCAAGAATATGGAGGCAGCCACCGAGCCGACCCCGGATACGCTCACGACCACTACTGAAATGGTCAATGATACGTCTCCAACGTATCTATAATTTTTGATTGTTCTATGCTATTATATTATCTGTTTTGAATGATTACGGGCTTCATTATACACTTTTCTATTACTTTCGGGACTAACCTATTAACCGGAGGCCCAACCCATATTGCTATTTTATTGCCTGTTTCAGTATTTCGAAGAAAAGGAATATCAAACGGAGTCCAAACGGAATGAAACCTTCGGCAACGTGATTTTTTGGAAGAATATCATCCTGGAGACGTGGAGTTCAAGTCAGAAGATACTCGAGCACTCCACGAGATAGGAGGGCGCGCCCCCCCTGTAGGGCGCGCCCCCCTGTCTCGTGGACCCCTCGAGCACCCCCCAACCGACTTCTTTCGCCTATATAGTCCCACGTACCCTAAAAACATCCACGAAGAAGATAGATCGGGAGTTCCACCGCCGCAAGCCTCCGTAGCCACCAAAAACCTCTCGGGAGCCCGTTCCGGCACCCTACCGGAGGGGGAATCCATCACCGGTGGCCATCTTCATCATCCCGGCGCTCTCCATGACGAGGAGGGAGTAGTTCACCCTCGAGGCTGAGGGTATGTACTAGTAGCTATGTGTTTGATCTCTCTCTCTCTCTCTTGTGTTCTCTCTCGTGTTCCCTCTATGTCACGATCTTGATGTATCCCAAGCTTTGCTATTGTAGTTGGATCTTATGATGTTTTTCCCCCTCTACTCTCTTGTGATGAATTGAGTTTCCCCTTTGAAGTTATCTTATCGGATTGAGTCTTTTATGAGAACACTTGATGTATGTCTTGCCGTGCGTATCTGTGGTGACAATGGGATATCATGTGCCTCTTGTTGTATGTTTTGGTGACCAACTTGCGGGTTCCGCCCATGAACCTATGCATAGGGGTTGGCACACGTTCTTGACTCTCCGGTAGAAACTTTGGGGCATTCTTTGAAGTACTTTTATGTTGGTTGGATGAATCTTAGATTGTGTGATGCATATCGTATAATCATGCCCACGGATACTTGAGGTGACAATGGAGTATCTAGGTGACATTAGGGTTTTGGTTGATTTGTGTCTTAAGGTGTTATTCTAGTACGAACTCTTTTATAGATCGATCCGAAAGAATAACTTTGAGGTGGTTTCGTACCCTACCATAATCTCTATGTTTGTTCTCCGCTATTAGTGGCTTTGGAGTGACTCTTTGTTGCATGTTGAGGGCTTGTTATATGATCTATCTATGTTATTATTGTTGAGAGAACTTGCACTGGTGAAAGTATGAACCCTAGGCCTTGTTTCCTATCATTGCAATACCGTTTACGCTCACTTTTATCGCTCGCTACCTTGCTGTTTTTATTATTTCAGATTACAATTACCTTTATCTACTATCTATTTTGCACTTGTATCACCATCTCTTTGCCGAACTAGTGCACCTATACAATTTACCATTGTATTGGGTGTGTTGGGGACACAAGAGACTCTTTATTATTTGGTTACATGGTTGTTGGAGAGAGACCATCTTCATCCTACGCCTCCTACGGATTGATAAACCTTAGGTCATCCACTTGAGGGAAATTTGCTACTGTCCTACAAACCTGTGCACTTGCAGGCCCAACAACGTCTACAAGAAGAAGGTTGTGTAGTAGACATCAAGCTCTTTTCTGGCACTGTTGCCGGGGAGGTTAGCTCTTGAAGGTATATCTTTAGATCTTGCAATCGAATCTTTTTGTTTCGTGTTTTATCACTAGTTTAGTTTATAAAAGAAAACTACAGAAAAAATGGAGTTAAGTTTGTCTCGTACGCTTCGTCTTTTTAATATCTTTCATGAGTTTGATGGAAAGGAAAATTGTGCTCAAGTGCTAGAAGAAGAATGCATTAGAATGTTTGGTACTATATCTTTGTATGATGAGCATGATTGCAATTTTTTTAGTATGAATTCCTTGAATATCCATGATGCTAATGATATGCAAAGCCACAAGCTTGGGGAAGCTATGTTTGATGAATATGATATATTTTGTCCCCCAAGTTTTGATGAGAAAATTTATTATGATGAAAGCATGCCTCCTATTTATGATGATTATATTGATGAAAGTGGGTTTAGAAGAGTGTCAACTTTATGAATTAGTGATCCCACTATTTTGGAGGATGTTGAATCTTATTGTGATGAACATGAAAGTGGATTTGGAAGAGTGTCAACTTTATTTAGTGATGATTCCACTATTTCGGAAGAGGTTCCAATTGATTATGAGAACAAAGTTGCTATCTATGATGATTATTGTGATGACTTGTATGCTATAAAGAATAATGATAACCATGAAACTTTTCATCATGATTTTAGTTTTCAATTGGATTGTGCCTCACATGATAATTATTTTGTTGAGTTTGCTCCCACTACTATTCATGAGAAGAAATTTGCTTATGTGGAGAGTAGTAAATTTTCTATGCTTGTAGATCATGAAAAGAATGCTTTAGGTGCTGGTTATATTGTTGAATTCATTCATGATGCTACTTAAAATTATTATGAGAGAGGAACATATGCTTGTAGGAATTGCAATAATATCAAGTTTCCTCTCTATGTGCTTAAAGTTTTGAAGCTACGCTTGTGTTACCTTCCTATGCTAGTTGATTATTGTTCCCATAAGTTGTTTGCTCACAAAATCCCTATCCATAGGAAGTGGGTTAGGCTTAAATGTGCTAGTCATATGCTTCATGATGCTCCCTTTATGTTTCAATTCTTATCTTTTATGTGAGCATCATTGCCATCATCATGCCTAGCTAAAAAGACATTAAAGAAAAGCGCTTGTTGGGAGACAACCCAATATTTACCCATACTGTTTTTGTGTGTCCACATATATTATGCTACTGTATTAATCATGTTTTATAGCTTTTGTTTCAATAAAGTGCCAAGTAGAACCTTTGGGAAGACTTGGGTGAAGTTTATATGATCTTGCTGTAGAAAACAGAAACTTTAGCGCTCACGAGAATGGCTGCCAGTTTTTACTGGAGAGTGATTTTAGGTTGATTATTTTTGCAGAATATTAATATACAAATTCCTCAGGTCCAGCAATTTATTTCATAATTTTTGGGGTTCCAGAAGTATACGTTTGATACAGATTACTACAGACTGTTCTGTCTTTGACAGATTCTGTTTTCTATGTCTTGTTTGCTTATTTTGATGCATCTATGAGTAGTATCGGAGGGTATGAACCATAGAGAAGTTATAATACAGTAGGTTTTACACCAATATGAAGTTAGAATGAGTTCATTACAGTGCCTAAGTGGTGATTTATTTTCTTATACTAACGGAGCTTACGAGTTTTATTTTGAGTTTTGTGTGGTTGAAGTTTTCAAGTTTTGGGTAAAGATTCAATGGACTATGGAATAAGGAGTGGAAAGAGCCTAAGCTTGGGGATGCACAAGGAACCCCAAGGTAATATTCAAGTACAACCAAGCAACTATGTTTGGGGATGCCCCGGAAGGCATCCCCTCTTTCGTCTTCGTTCATCGGTAACATTACTTGGAGCTATATTTTTATTCACCACATGATATGTGTTTTGCTTGGAGCGTCAATTTATTTTGTTAGTTTTTGCTTGCTGTTAGTTATAATAATGTTTTGCATCCTTAGTTTCAATAAAAATGTCAAGGATAGCCTTTGCCATGCTTATTTTGCTAGTATACATGTTGCTGTTTGAAAACAGAAAGTTTACCGCTGTTGCAAAAATTCCCTAGAAAAGTCAGAGAATGGTCTAATGTTGAATCTTTTTGCATATTAAGCTCTGATAAATTCATTACAGTGGGAATTTTAGTTCGTATTTTTTGGAGTCAGGGAAGTATTGTTACTCTTGCATTCCTTACAGATTGTACTGTTTTGGCAGATTGCTGTTATGTTTGCATTGTTTGCAAATGTTTGCTTGTTTAATGATTCTATTTGAGGATAGGAGTATTAAATATGCAGAGACATTTAGTATTCAATGTTGAATAATAATTTTAGTGATTTGTTACAGTAGAAGATGATATGGTTTTGCATTGGTTTATACTAACCTATCTCACGAGTTCTTATTGAGTTTGTTGTGAATGAAGCTTTTGATAAAAAGAAGAGAAACCATGATATGAAAGGAATTAAGGAGACACAAAAGCTCAAGGTTGGGGATGCCCAAGGCACCCCAAGATAATATTTCAAGAAGTCTCAAGCATCTAAGCTTGGGGATGCCCCGGTAGGCATCCCACCTTTCTTCTTCAACAACTATCGGTTAGTATCGGTTGAGCCTAAGTTTTTGCTTCTTCACTTGAGTTGTGCTATCCTTGCAATGTCATTTTATTTTGTTTTGCTTGCTTCTTGAATACAATACCAAGATCTGAAATTCTTTAATGAGAGAGAGTCTTCATATAGTTGCATAATTATTTTGCTACTCATTGAACTTCACTTATATCTTTCGGGGTAGTTTGTCGTTTGCTCTAGTGCTTCACTTATATCTTTTAGAGTACGACGGTGGTTATATTTTGAAGAAATTGCTAGACTCTCATTCTTCACTTATATTATTTTGAGGGTCTTAAACAGCATTGTAATTTGAACGAAAACTTTCATAGGCAGTGAATTGGATGCTATGATCAATTTGATACTTGATAATTGTTTTGAGATATGGAGGTAGTGATATTAGAGTCATGCTAGTTGAGGTGATTATGAAAAATAATTGTGTTAAGGGTTGTGATTCCCGTAGCATGCACGTATGGTGAACCGCTTTGTGATGGAGTTGGAGCATAATTTTATTTATTGATTGTCTTCCTTATGAGTGGCGGTCGGGGACGAGCGATGGTCTTTTCCTACCAATCTATCCCCCTAGGAGCATGCGCGTAGTGCTTTGGTTTTTGATGACTTCTAAATTTTTGCAACAAGTGCATGAGTTCTTTTGATTAATGTTGAGTCCATGGATTATACGCACCCTTTCACCCTTCCATTATTGCTAGCCTCTCTTGTGCTGTGCAACTTTCGCCTGTACCATACACCCACCATATACCTTCCTCAAAACAGCCACCATACCTACCTATTATGGCATTCCCATAGCCATTCCGAGATATATTGCCATGCAACTTTCCACCCTTCCGTTCATTATCATTATGACACACATTACTTTTGTCATATTGCTTTTTGCATGATCATGTAGTTGACATCGTATTTGTGGCAAGGCCACTTTCATAATTTTCATACATGTCGCTCTTGATTCATTGCATATCCCGGTACACCGCCGGAGGCATTCATATAGAGTCATATCTTGTTCTAGCTTTGAGTTGTAAATCCATAAAGTGTTATGATCTTCATTATTAGAGCATTGTCCTAGTGAGGAAAGTATGATGAAGACTATGATTCCCCCACAAGTCGGGATGAGACTTCGGACTTTACAAAAAGAAAAAAAAAGAAAAAAAAGAGAAAGGCCAAAAAGAAAAAAAAGGAAGGCCAAAGAAAAAAAAGAGAGAAAGAAAAAAAGAGAAAAAAATAAAAAATAAAATGAGAGAAAAAGAGAGAAGGGACAATCTTACTATCTCTTTTTCCGCACTTGTGCTTCAAAATAGAACCATGATCTTCATGATAGAGAGTCTCATATGTTGTCACTTTCACATACTAGTGGGAATTTTTCATTATAGAACTTGGCTTGTATCTTCCAATGATGGGCTTCCTCAAAAGTTCCCTAGGTCTTCGTGAGCAAGCAAGTTGGATGCACACCCACTAGTTTTCTTTGGTTGAGCTTTCATATATTTATAGCTCTAGTGCATCCGTTGCATGGCAATCCCTACTCACTCACATTGATATATATTAATGGGCATCTCCATAACCCGTTGATACGCCTAGTTGGTGTGAGACTATCTTCCCACTTTTTGTCCTCACAACCACCATTCTATTCCACATATAGTGCTATGTCCATGGCTCACGCTCATGTATTGCGTGAAAGTTGAAAGAGTTTGAGATTATTAAAGTATGAAACAATTGCTTGGCATGTCATCGGGGTTGTGCATGATTAAATACTTTGTGTGATGAAGATAGAGCAACAGCCAGACTATATGATTTTGTAGGGATAACTTTCTTTGGCCATGTTATTTTGAGAAGACATGATTACTTTGATTAGTATGCTTGAAGTGTTACTATTTCTTATGTCAATATGAACTGTTATTTTGAATCATTTGGATCTGAACATTCATGCCACAATAAAGAGAAATTCTTTTGAGAATCATGCTAGGTAGCATTCCACATCAAAAATTCTGTCTTTATCATTTACCTACTTGAGGACGAGCAGGAATTAAGCTTGGGGATGCTTGATACGTCTCCAACGTATCTATAATTTTTTATTGTTCCATGCTAGTATATTATATGTTTTGAATGATTGCGGGCTTTATTATACACTTTAATATTACTTTTGGGACTAACCTATTAACCGGAGGCCCAGCCCATATTGTTGTTTTATTGCCCGTTTCAGTATTTCGAAGAAAAGGAATATCAAACGGAGTCCAAACGGAATGAAACCTTCGGCAACGTGATTTTTTGGAAGAATATCATCCTAGAGACGTGGAGTTCAAGTCAGAAGATACTCGAGGACTCCACGAGATAGGAGGGCCCCCCTGTAGGGCGCGCCCCCCTGTCTCGTGGACCCCTCGAGCACCCCCCGACCGACTTCTGTCGCCTATATAGTCCCATGTACCCTAAAAACATCCACGGAGAAGATAGATTGGGACTTCCGCCACCGCAAGCCTCTGTAGCCACCAAAAACCTCTCGGGAGCCCGTTCCGGCACCCTGCCAGAGGGGGAATCCATCACCGGTGGCCATCTTCATCATGCCGGTGCTCTCCATGACGAGGAGGGAGTAGTGCACCCTCGAGCTGAGGGTATGTACCAGTAGCTATGTGTTTGATCTCTCTCTCTCTCGTGTTCTCTCTCGTGTTCCCTCTATGGCACGATGTTGATGTATCCCGAGCTTTGCTATTGTAGTTGGATCTTATGATGTTTCTCCCCCTCTACTCTCTTGTGATGAATTGAGTTTCCCCTTTGAAGTTATCTTATCGGATTGAGTCTTTTATGAGAACACTTGATGTATGTCTTGCCGTGCGTATCTGTGGTGACAATGGGATATCATGTGCCACTTGATGTATGTTTTGGTGACCAACTTGCGGGTTCCGCCCATGAACCTATGCATAGGGGTTGGCACACGTTCTTGACTCTCCGGTAGAAACTTTGGGGCACTCTTTGAAGTACTTTTATGTTGGTTGGATGAATCTTAGATTGTGTGATGCATATCGTATAATCATGCCCACGGATACTTGAGGTGACAATGGAGTATCTAGGTGACATTAGGGTTTTGGTTGATTTGTGTCTTAAGGTGTTATTCTAGTACGAACTCTTTTATAGATCGATCCGAAAGAATAACTTTGAGGTGGTTTCGTACCCTACTATAATCTCTATGTTTGTTATCCGCTATTAGTGGCTTTGGAGTGACTCTTTGTTGCATGTTGAGGGCTTGTTATATGATCTATCTATGTTATTATTGTTGAGAGAACTTGCTAGTGAAAGTATGAACCCTAGGCCTTGTTTCCTGTCATTGCAATACCGTTTACGCTCACTTTTATCGCTCGCTACCTTGCTATTTTTATTATTTCAGATTACAATTACCTTTATCTACTATCTATTTTGCACTTGTATCACCATCTCTTTGCCGAACTAGTGCACCTATACAATTTACCACTGTATTGGGTGTGTTGGGGACACAAGAGACTCTTTGTTATTTGGTTGCAGGGTTGTTTGAGAGAGACCATCTTCATCCTACGCCTCCTACGGATTGATAAACCTTAGATCATCCACTTGAGGGAAATTTGCTACTGTCCTACAAACCTGTGCACTTCTAGGCCCAACAACGTCTACAAGAAGAAGGTTGTGTAGTAGACATCAAGCTCTTTTCTGGCGCCGTTGCCGGGGAGGTTAGCGCTTGAAGGTATATCTTTAGATCTTGCAATCGATTCTTTTTGTTTCTTGTTTTATCACTAGTTTAGTTTATAAAATAAAACTACAAAAAAATGGAGTTAAGTTTGTCTCGTACGCTTCGTCTTTTTAATATCTTTCGTGAGTTTGATGGAAAGGAAAATTGTGCTCAAGTGCTATAAGAAGAATGCATTAGAATGTTTGGTACTATATCTTTGTATGATGAGCATGATTGCAATGTTGTTAGTATGAATTCCTTGAATATCCATGATGCTAATGATATGCAAAGCCACAAGCTTGGGGAAGCTATGTTTGATGAATATGATATATTTTGTCCCCCAAGTTTTGATGAGAAAATTTATTATGATGAAAGCATGCCTCCTATTTATGATGATTATATTGATGAAAGTGGGTTTGGAAGAGTGTCAACATTAGGAATTAGTGATCCCACTATTTTGGAGGATGTTGAATCTTATTGTGATGAACATGAAAGTGGATTTGGAAGAGTGTCAACTTTATTTAGTGATGATTCCACTATTTCGGAAGAGGTTCCAATTGATTATGAGAACAAAGTTGCTACCTATGATGATTATTGGCACTACATTGACAGTATGAAAGTGCCCTTAAGTAAGTAGCATCACATCACATCAACACTGCCACTAGATTAAGAAGTAGAACAATACTATTAATATTACTGTCATGAGAGTAGCACATGGTCAGTAAATCTGCAATCAAATTTGTGTAGTTCCATTGGGATGAAGCAATGTTAGCGGTGTGAGATTTAAGTGTAACTGCAAAAACACAATTCATGGGAAATAAAGCAAGATGGAAGCACTTCATAAAATGGTGGTGGCATTGCTTCAATTTATAGACGGCACTAGACCATTACTTAATAGTGGCATTAGGTGTCATTGCTTCAATTTATCGACATCACTAGACCATTACTTAATAGTGACATTAGGTTTCATTGCTTAATGCTTCATGTGATTTTACATCAACGGTAGCGATATGGGCGTAGGGACAACAGCGGCATAAAGTGGTGAGGCAGATGTGGTTGCCGAGAGCGGCAAACACTCAGTCAACATATCTGCATTTGTCCCATTTTTAATCTCCTCGGTGACATTTTCCTATGTGAGCAAAGGAAATCTAGACCTGCTCGTTTTCATTTGCGTTGTCCCCCAACACCCCCTCACTTTCTTTCCTTTTTCGACCAAGAGACAGGTCCACTTCCCCCCACCCTTCGCCATCCACCACGCTTTCTTCGCCTTTTCAGCCAAGAGACCACTTGGGTAGCCACTATATATTACTTTCCCCTGTTTCCTCTTAGAACCAAGTCCTAGATTCATGCTACAACTTTTCCATTTTCTTCCCTATTTGAACCAACTCTTAGATTCGATTGTATGAACTAGCTTTACCTCTAATAATAGTAAAAGTCTAGTGGCTTTGAAATAGCCGACGGAAGTAGAAAAAGATCCACACACAGCCACATGGGGCAGTAGAGCAAGGCAGGTTTTGAAGGAATATATACCTAAGGGTCATCGACATGTGGCAAAGACAGCGTTGGAGGCCGCATCTTGGCCACAATACCTCAGGGAGGAAGAAGGGGTCGAAGGCCCTCCCGAGCCAACGCTGTCACGAAGAGAACGGCACGGCTGCCGATCGGGACGCGCGGGCAGCTATTGGTGTCCTCCCTCACCGCTGGACCGCATGAATGATGCACCTACAACCCTGCCCCGGTTGAGGTGGTCCGGCTGGATTTGTGACCAGCCGTGAGCAGAGAGAGAGTGTGTCCACCTATGTCTTGGTTAGATCTAGAGAGCATGAGAGAGTGAAAGAGAGGAACCCTAGTAAAGCAAGTGCCGAGGATCCTGCTTATATATATAGTGGAGTGATTTTGTTGTACCAGCCGTTATTAAATTGAATACGCGCGAAACATTATTTTCATTTAAAGTTCAAGTAAAAATAAAACTTGATCAATAACGTGCCACCGCATCTAGGACGCACAATACTGTACTGTATCATTCACGTGCGGTCCCTGATACGTCTCCGTCGTATCTATAATTTTTGATTGTTTCATGCCAATGTTATACAACTTTGATATACTTTTGGCAACTTTTTATATGATTTATTGGACTAACCTATTGATCCAGTGCCCATTGCCAGTTCCTGCTTTTTGCATGTTTTTTGTATCGCAGAAAATCCATATCAAACGAAGTCCAAACGCGATGAAAATTTATAGAGAATTAATTTTGAATTTATGTGATTTTTGGGAGGTGGAATCAACGCAAATGGGGGCCCACAGAGCCCACAACCCACCAGGGCGCGCCCCAGGCCCCAGGCGCCCTCTGGTGTCTTGTGCCCTCCTCGAACGTTGGTTGGAGCCCTTCTTCTGGTGCAAGAAGGATAATTTATGGGAAAAAATTGTGTACAAATTTCAGCGCAATCGGAGTTACAGATCTCCGGGAATTTAAGAAACCGTGAAGGCCCAAATCTAGGAATGTGAAACAGAAGGGAACAGAGAGAGAAATCCAATTCAGAGGGGCACCGCCCCTTCGCTGCCATGGAGGCCATGGACCAGAGAGGGAACTCTCCTCCCATCTAGGAGGGAGGCCAAGGTAGAAGAAGAAGAAGGAGTGGGCTTTCTCCGCCTCTCTCCCGGTGGCGCCGGAACGCCGTCTGGGCAAGGATTGTGATGGCGATCTACATCAACAATCTTGCTACCGTCAACACCAACTTTCTCCCCCTCTATGCAGCGGTGTAACACCTTGTAATCTCTACTTAAACATGGTGCTCAACTCCATATATTATTTCCCAATGATATTTGGTTGTCCTATGATGTTTGAGTAAATCCGTTTTGTCTTGTGGGTTAATCGTGATCTTGGTTGGTATGATTGTATATTTTATTTATGGTGCTGTCCTACGGTGCCCTCCGTCTCGTGCAAACGTGAGGGGCCCCCGCTGTAGGGTGTTTCAATATGTTCATGGTTTGCTTATTGTCGATGTTGCGGAAGTGACATCAGCCTAAACGCGAATAAGTGGGTTATGTCGTATGGGAGTAAAGAGGACTTGATACTTAATGCTATGGTTGTGTTTCACAACATTAATGATCTTTAGTAGTCGTGGATGCTTGCTTAGGGTCCAATCATAAGTGTATATGATCCAAGTAGAGAAAGTATGTTAGCTCATGCCTCTCCCTCATATAAAATTACAAGAAAGATTACCGGTACTTGTTATCGATTGCCTAGGGACAAATGACTTTCTTCTTGACAAAAGCTATCTACTTTTACTACCTTGCATTTTGTTCATAGTTTTATTCTTGCAAAATAGTTTCATACTTGTTCTAGGTAAAGCAAACGTTAAAGTGTGTGTAGAATTGTATCGATGGTCGATAGAACTTGAGGGAATATTTGTTCTACCTTTAGCTCCTCGTTGGGTTCGACACTCTTATTTATCGAAGAAGGCTACGAACGATCCCCTATATTTGTGGGTTATCAAGACCTTTTTGTGGCGTCGTTGCCGGGGAGCAATAGCGTGGGGTGAATATTCTCGTGTGTGCTTGTTTGCTTTATCACTTAGTAGTTTTTATTTCCTGTTCTAAGTTGTTCTCTATCTTTAGTTATGGACATAGAACACGAAACACCAAAAAAAGTGGTTGTACTTGCTACTCATGGAGATGGTAAACCTCCTAAAACCCTCGTTGATCGTTATGTGAAAAATATTATGCACTACTTTGGTAATCCTAAGAAAAACCCATTCAACTATATAATGGGAGTAACATTGGATCAACGTGAATACTTTAAGGATTATCACTTGACACAAAAAGGGAAACTTTTATGGGATCAAATTTATATGTTGCATTGGTATGCTCGGGATTTATGCTTGATATATGATTTTACTTGTTGCTCTAGGATGAATGCTCCGCACGTTCCCTTTTCATGCAAATTTAATGATAATGAGACCTTGGCTTCTTAAGCCAATGGTATATATGATTATTATGATGTGGAACGAATAGAAGAATTTGTTGCTTTTAAGGGTGATTTTGAAATTGAATCTTTGTTTTTAAAGTATGAAGCTTTTAATGATGATGTTTATAGACCTGAAAATTTTGCCATCCTTAAATATTGCTAAGATAATTACAAATACAATTCCGACATTGATGTATTTATTGAGAAAGTCTCCACTGTCCAAGAAGAGAATAATATTTTACAGGAGTCTATGGAAGAAGGAATTGATCAAACTGTGAGCTCATTGGATGAAAAAGATGATGATGAGAGAGAAGAACAAAAGGAGGAAGAGCGGATTGATCACCCGTGCCCACCTTCTAATGAGAGTAACTCTTCAACTCATACATTGTTTAACGTCCCTTCGTTCTTACGGAAGGATGAATTCTATGATAATTGCTATGATCCCTTGATTCATTTGAAATATCCCTTTTTGATGAACCTGATGCTTGTGGCCATGATGCTAATATGAATTATGCTTATGGAGATGAACTTGCTATGGTTCCTTATATTAAGAATGAAATTTTTGCTATTGCACCCACACATGATAGTCCTATTATCTTTTTGAATTCTCCAAACTGCACTATATCGGAGAAGTTTGTTCTTATTAAGGATTATATTGATGGGTTGCCTTTTACCGTTGCACATGATGATTTTGATGAATATAGTATGCATGTGCTTGCTTCCCCTACTTGCAATTATTATGAGAGAGGAACTACATCTCCACCTCTCTATGTTTCCAACACGATAAAATTGCAAGAAACTACTTATGCTATGTATTGGCCATTACTTGATGTGCATGAATTCTTCTTCTATGACATGCCGATGCATAGGAAGAGAGTTAGACTTCGTCATTGCATGATATATGTTGCTTTGTGCTCACTACTAAATGCCAAATCATTGTTAATTAAAATTGGCTTTGATATACCTTGGGATCCGGGTGGATCCATTACTTGAGCACTTTATGCCTAGCTTAATGGCTTTAAAGAAGGCGCTGCCAGGGAGACAACCCGGAAGTTTTAAAGAGTAATTTATTTCTGTTGAGTTCTTTTATAAAGTTTAAAAACAAAACTATAAAGGGGAACTTCAAACTTTTTCACAAAAGAGAAGCGATTGGAAGTTATGCATTGGAGAAGTGAGGGTCGACCTTGAACACTTGTGTTCATGCTCATGGAAACAATGTAGAATTTTTCATGAAAGTTCTCACAAAAATAATTATCCCCTTGTACAAATCCATTGTATTATAAAAATAATGTGCCAAGATTTGCCTTTAGGATAACTAGATTGCTTGTTGGTATGTGCGGTGCAGAAACAGAAACTTTGGCTGTAGCGCGTGAATTTTCATTTTTTACTGGAATGTCAAACGTTTCTGAAACTTTTTGCATAATCATTTTATAATTTTTTTTATTTTGTCCTAATTGTTCAGAATTTTCGGAGTAGCATAAGTATGGTAGATGTTCAGATTGCTACAGACTGTCCTATTTAAGAGAGATTCTGTTTTTGATGCATTGTTTTGCTTGTTTTGATGAAACTATCGATTTTATCGGTGGTATAAGCCATGGAAAAGTTATATTACAATAGCTCCAATGCAAAAACAAAATACGAATTGGTTTGCAACAGTACCTAGAGTAGTGATTTGCTTTATTATACTAACGGATCTCACCGAGCTTTCTGTTGAGTTTTGTGTGGATGAGGTGATCAAGGATCGAGGAGGTATCGATATGAGGAGAAGGAGGAGAGGCAAGAGCTCAAGCTTGGGGAGGCCCAAGGCACCACAAGTAAATATTCAAGGAGACTCAAGCGTCTAAGCTTGGGGATGCCTTGGAAGGCATCCCATCTTTCTTCAACAAATATCAGTATGTTTTCGTCTTCGTTTCATTCATGTGATATGTGCAAATCTTGGAGCGTCTTTTGCATTTAGTTTTCACTTTTCTTTCATGCACTATGCTGGTATGAGATAGTCCATGGTTGATTTATAGAATGCTCATTGCACTTCGCTTATATCTTTTGAGTATGGCTTTATACAATGCTTCATGTGCTTCACTTATACCATTTGAAATTTGGATTGCCTGTTTCTCTTCACATAGAAAACCGTTGTTTGTAGAATTCTCTTTTGCTTCACTTATATTTGTTAGAGCATGGTATTTTGTAGAAAGAATTAAACTCTCATGCTTCACTTATATCCATTTATAGAGTCAACATGAATTGGTCAATTGCATGGTTAGTCATGAAATCCTACATAAAAGTTATGGATCACTGAATATGATATGTTTGATTCCTTCAAATAGTTTTGCGATATAGAGATGATAATATGTGGTAGGTACTAGTAAACGGTTGTGATTAGTAAGAATATTGGTGTTAAGGTTTGTGATTCCCGAAGCATGCATGTATAGTCTCTCATTATGCTATGAGATTGGTGCATGATTTATTATTGATTGTCTTCTTTATGAGTGGCGGTCGGGGACGAGCGATGGTCTTTTCCTACCAATCTATCCCCCTAGAGGCATGCGTAGTAGTACTTTGCTTTGAGGGCTAATAAACTTTTGCAATAAGTATTTGATTTCTTTATGACTAATGTGTGTCCATGGATTATACACATTCTTACATTTCTGCAATTTGCTAGCCTCTACGGTACTCTGCATTGCCCTTTCTCACCTCGAGACTTGGTGCAAACTTCGCAGGTGCATCCAAACCCCGTGATATGATACGCTCTTTCACACATAAGCCTTATTATATCTTCCTCAAAACAGCCACCATACCTACCTATTATGGCATTTCCATAGCCATTCTGAGATATATTGCCATGCAACTTCCGCCGCTTCCATTTTGATGACTTGAGCATTCATTGTCATATTGCTTTGCATGATCATATAGCTGACATAGTAGTTGTGGCTCAGCCACCGTGCATCATTTTCTATACATGTTATGCTAGATCATTGCTCATCCTGGTACACTGCCCGAGGCATTCATATAGAGTCAAACTTTGTTATAGGTATCGAGTTGTAATTTTTATTTCTTTTGAGTTATAAGTAAATAGAAGTGTGATGATCATCATTTTTAGAGCAGTGCCCTAGTGAGGAAAGGATGATGGAGACTATGATTCCCCCACAAGTAGGGATGAGACTCCAGACAATGAGAGAAAAAAAAGAAAAAGAAAAAAAAAGAAAAAAAGGAAAAAAGGAGAAAAAGTACAAAAATAAACAAAGAGAGAAGGGGCATTGTTAGCATCCTTTACTACACTTGTGCTTGAAAGTAGCACCATGTTTTTCATATGGAGAGTCTCCTATGTTGTCACTTTCATATAGTAGTGGGAATTTTTCATTATAGGATTAGATGCACACCCACTTAGTTTTCATATTGAGCTTTCATACACTTATAGCTCTTAGTGCATTCGTTGCATGGCAATCCCTACTCCTCGCATTGATATTGATTGATGGGCATCTCCATAGCCCGTTGGTTAGCCGCGTCGATGTGAGACTTTTTTACTTTTTGTCTTCTCTATATTTATCCCCATCATCATACTCTATTCCACCCATAGTGCTATATCCATGGCTTGCGCTCATGTATTGCGTGAGGGTTGAAAAAGCTGAAGCGTGTTAAAAGTATGAACCAATTGCTCGGCTTGTCATCGGGGTTGTGCATGATAAGTACTTTTAGTTAAGAAGACAAAGCATGACAAGACTATATGATTTTGTAGGGATAGCTTTCTTTAGCGTCGATATTCTGAAAGACATGATTGTTTATTGGGATGGCTGAGTATTGATGTCTTTATGTCAAATTATAGACTATTGTTTTAAATCACTTATGTATTAATATTCATGCCATGATTAGATATATGATCAAGTTTATGCTAGGTAGTATTCCACATCAAAAATTGTCTTTTTTCTCATTTACCTACTCGAGGACGAGCAGGAATTAAGCTTGGGGATGCTGATAAGTCTCCATCGTATCTATAAGTTTTGATTGTTTCATGCCAATGTTATACAATTTTCACATACTTTTGGCAACTTTTCATATGATTTGTTGGACTAACCTATTGATCCACTGCCCAGTGCCAGTTCTTGTTTTTTGCATGTTTTTTGTATCGCAGAAAATCCATATCAAACGAAGTCCAAACATGATGAAAATTTACGGAGAATTATTTTGGAATTTATGTGATTTTTGGGAGGTGGAATCAACACAAACGGGGCCCACAGAGCCCACAACCCACCACAGCACACCACAAGCCCAGGCGCGCCTTGGTGTCTTGTGCCCTCCTCGAACGTCAGTTGGAGCCCTTCTTCTGGCGCAAGAAGGATAATTTATGGAAAAAATCATGTACAAATTTCAGCGTAATCGGAGTTACAGATCTCCGTGAATTTAAGAAACCATGAAGGGCCACATCTGGGAACGCGAAACAGAAGGGGATAGAGAGGGAGATCCAATCTCGAAGGGGCTCCCGCCCCTCTGGCGCCATTGAGACCATGGACCAGAGGGGGAACTCTCCTCCCATCTAGGGGGAGGCCAAGGAAGAAGACGGAGGAGGGGGCTCTCTCCCCCTCTCTCCTGGTGGCACCGGAACGCTGCCAGGGCAAGGATCGTGATGGTGTTCTACACCAACAATCTTGCTATCGTCAACACCAACTTTCTCCCCCTCTATGCAGCAGTGTAACACCCCTTCTCCCCTCTGTAATCTCTACTTAAACATGTTGCTCAACTCCATATATTATTTCCCAATGATATTTGGCTATCCTATGATGTTTGAGTAGATTAGTTTTGTCCTGTGGGTTAATCGTGATCTTGGTTGGTATGATTGTATATTTTATTTATGGTGTTGTCCTACGGTGCCCTCCGTCTCGCGCAAATGTGAGGGCCCCCTACTGTAGGGTGTTGCAATATGTTCATGGTTTGCTTATTGTCGGTGTTGCATGGGTGATAGCAGCCTAAACGCGGATAAGTGGGTTATGGCATATGGGAGTAAAGAGGACTTGATACTTAATGCTATGGTTGGGTTTCACGACCTTAATGATCTTTAGTAGTTGCAAATGCTTGCTAGGGGTCCAATCATAAGTGCATATGATCCAAGTAGAGAAACTATGTTAGCGCATGCCTCTCCCTCATATAAAATTACAAGAATGATTACCGGTACTTGTTATCAATTGCCTAGGGAGAGATGACTTTCTTGTTGACGAAAGCTATCTACTTTTACTACCTTTCATTTTATTCATAGTTTTATTCTTGCAAATTACTCGTAGTTTTATTCTTGCAAAATAGTTTCATACTTGTTCTAGGTAAAGCAATTGTTAAAGTGTGCGTAGAGTTGTATCGGTGGTCGATTGAACTTGAGGGAATATTTGTTCTACCTTTAGCTCCTCGTTGGGTTCGACACTCTTATTTATCGAAGAAGGCTACAAACAAGTTGAAAACAAACTATTCAAAATGTCAATTAGGATGCCTCTTTGTAAACAAATGCGCTCCTAGCTTCAAAAGAAAATGCGCTCCTACGTGTACTTGCGAGTGGGTGTGAGAGCAATAGTGCGTGCATGCACCGCTTCTCTTCATGAGAGTATAATATACTACACCGAAAGAACGTCCGCCACAAGAGTAATAGTATAAGTGTGTGTCATGTGAGTTAAAATAAAAGGTGCGCGACGGCTTTTATTTTTTAGAAGTTCTGACGATAGGGTGTGAATAGCACATATGTGTGTGATGTCTACCTACAGATAGACGGTGGGTATGAGAGGACTCGGGAGAGTCGTGACTCGTGAGGGTGCGTGTGTGCTGAGAGAGGGGGGGCACGTATCAATGCAATGCATGTGTCTGTAAATCATATCTGAGAAACGTTCGCAAAAAGCTGTTTTCTGACGAATGTTGTAAGAACCATTAGATCGGCATTCGACAATGTCAGTTTTGACATGTCATTTAACAGAACAACCACTCCTCCGACACACAAATCTTCCACGTGAGTGTCAGCAACTGCCGTATCCTCCTCCCTCCGTTCCAAAATGTAGTGCCTATAGCGTTATTGAAAATGTGAACCTCGCAAACTTTTACCAAGTTTTCGTATAACAAAATGCACATATAGAATACCTAGTATATATCATTTCATTCATCTTTGAGAGGTAACTATAAAGATGTGGGGGGGGGGGGAGTGTACAAAGAAAAACCATCGTATGATCTGCAGCAATTTCAACCATCCTTTGGTGTGGAGGAATATCATAGGAACACTATATGATATGATTTTATATGATTTTTTCCTTTAGAGCCAATTTGTTCATAGGAATAGATTAATATAGTCCACATTTCAAAAGAAAATAAACATTAGCCTATATTTTATAGCTTTAGAACCACTTGGTTCATATGAATGGGTTCCTATACTTCCACAATTTCAATGGAAAATAAACATTAGCCTATATTCAATAGAAAAGTTCCTATGATGTGAACCAAATGACATCTCTTTTCTAATCCCTCCTCATAGGAACTGAGATACATGACATCTCTACATTCAATAGAAAAGTTCCTATGATGTGAACCAAATGACATATCTTTTCCAATCCCTACTCATAGGAAGTGAGAGACATGTCATCTCTTTCCCTACAACTTCCATGTATACATCTTCTCTATTCCTAAATAGCTAGTACAAACCAATAGTAGCTTTTTTCATGGACATGCATGCAAGTCATAAATCACATTGTGTTTTTGTACTCTATGCATGCAAGCACCACATCATCAATTCGTGCATGTTACTCGTAAGTTATTTCTTGCATTAGATTTTGTATTGACAATGTATGTGTAGGTCACGTGCACACATATGTAGTTCACATTCACATTTTTGTTAGAAATGTCATTCTTTTAACTACAATTCATTTTTTCTCTTTGTATTACATTTTCATTTTAAGCATACATTCACTTCCCATTTGTAGCGACCATGATCCCAATGGACTGAAGTCTCTGTGCTTAAGTGTCATCCCTGGATCGGTATGCCAACACACACATTATTCGAGGAATTATAACAAAGTTCAATCACACTCTTATTACGTCGAGGTCCTCATAAAGAGTATGATTACACAAATAATATGACTGAAGGCCATCTAAACTAAATAACTGTCGAAGCTTCAAAGGTAAATGAGTCCATCAACTCCAACGGCATAGCTGAGTGCATGACAACGACCTATCGCACCTTATTTGTCGTCTGAGAAGTCTGCAACATGAGACGTTGCAGCCGTGTAGGTCAGCACATTGAATATGCTGACAGAGTTACACTGTAAAGCAATGAATGCAAGAACTACATCTACATGCAATATTTGGCTGGTGGAGGTTCTAAGCTCAAGGTTTTGCATAAAGCTAGTTTTTCCCTACAACAAAGAAATACATTTATTTACTACTCCCAAGTTGTTCCAATATTTGAGAAGATTCCTCCAACTCAAATCCCAATTAAACAAGTATCATCATTAAACCCAATTCAATTAATTTAAGAGTAATGAGATAAACAATAATATCCAATTCTAGATACTCAAGATGTCCATAACCGGGGACATGGCTAACCATGATTAGTTTATACACTCTACAGAGGTTGCACACTTTTCCCCACAAGAGTCGACCGCATCCATGATTGGAAGATTGAGACATAGTCTTTCTGAAGCATTAACTCTCTACTCCGGGCAGACCAGTACACCTACTTTCCCCTACATATGCTAGTCCACCTCTTCGGGAGCTCACGCAACTTACTCAACTATGTTGGAGCCCATAATGGCTTGTGGCTGCACATGGAAGTTTCTAGTCATGTAATATCATATGATCCCTTTGAGCCTAGGTGGCGAACTAAGGAAAAAATCACACATATACTCCGGGTTTTCCCAAACGGGCTAGCACTGGATTCTCCAGGTGCCCCAACCAATCCACCCAGATGTGTATTAAAGTTGCCACCTTAATGTTATCCAAGATTAATGACTCTCACAACTTCCATGTGCATCACAATCCAATCCCCGTCTAAGAGCATGGCTAAGCAATGATTGAGCATAATGTATATTCCCGGGGTGATCAAAGGTATTAGGTTCCTACCTCAAGTACTACAACCAAATCACATGTTCCCAATCCAACTCATGCAAATATTTGAGGGGAAAAACTAATGCATAGTAAAAACTGGGTATAGAAGAGTATGATCAAAGTGTAACTTGCCTTGCTGACGATCGGAAAACTCTAGAGATTCGTAGTAACAAGCTCTGCACTTCGGGTAATCTAGCGTAGACAAACAATAACATACATAAGCAATCAATCAAACGAAACAAAGAGAAATCGAGAAAAGATCCAAATAAAAGTCAAAACAAGCAAACAACTAATCTAAACAGAAAAAAATCTAATATCATTATTTTCATGTGAATTAGATCTTAACTGTAGGTACATGTGATTAGCTACAATTTGCAAAAATAAACAACTTAAACGGAGCTACGAAACTCAAGATACAAACGAAACAAAATCGAATACTAAACTGAACTAAACTCAAATATTAAATTGTCAAAATCATGTTCAAGTTGGTTTACTGGAAAGAGGGGATCGTTATGAAGATTTAAGTGTTGGTTTCATCTAATTTGGATAAACGAGGTAAAAGTTACGCTAGTTTGAAGATCAGGGGCTTAATCGCGAGAAAACTATTCGCGGATAGGTCCCTTGCCGAAAATAAACAGAAAAAGAAAATACTATCGGACGAACGTATACTAATAGAACCTAACGAACAAATCCGTTCGTTACAGAGGCTATTCAAGTGAACGTTTGCTAAATAAAAACTAAAATAAAAAAACCGATCTAACCAAACTAACCAAAACAACGAAAAGAACCGGAGAAAAACCAATCGGTTTTACCGGTCTTCTACGGTGGCGGATCGGGTCAACGGCGAGGCGGCGTCGGCGGTTTCCGACGGCTGTGGCTTCAGCTTCGGCGGTGGCGAGGCGAGGCAGCGGGCGCCGCGGGCGACGATGGTGGCGCGGCTCAGCAGCAACAGCGGCTAGCGGCGGCAGCGCAGGCGACGACTAGCGGCGGCAGCGGTGGCTTTAGGCGAGGGCGGCGGCGCTGCAAGTTGGGAGGGGAGGAGAAAAAGAGGGGCGGCGGCGCTGCAAGTTGGGAGGGAAGGAGAAAAAGAGGGGCGGCGGCGTTGCTTATAAGGAGGGGCGGGGGTCGCCCCACTTGGGGAAGGGGTCGCCCGGCGGTGGCGGCCCGGACTCGGACTCCTCGTAGTCCGGCGGCGCTACGGGAAGGCGGAGGCGGCGACGAGCTGGGCCGTGGCCTGGCTTTGGCTGGGCCGGCCCAGGTGAACTTTTTTTTAAAAGGTGTCGTGAAGAAAAATTCTAATAAAGAAAAATAGAAGTCCTAAATTTCCACAAACAATTTTCACCACCCCTACCTAATATTTGGGACAAAGTGAAGAGTTTTTTGGACTAGATGCAATTTTTTAAAATTGCATATTTTTCTCTAATTTCAACCGAATAAAAATTGCGAATAAAATTCAAATAAAATAATTTAACTTCCAAATTTCTTTTCCAACATTTCTCCTCTATTTTTGAAGAAGTCATTTTATCTTCTCTCATTTATTTTTATCATTTGAAATTATTGGAAAGAATTTGTGGAAATCAAATTGATCCACTTCTCAAATTTGAAAAAAATTCAAAAATGAAATTTATGAAACCTCCAACTCTCTCCTTGGGTCCTTGAGTTGCTTAAGATTTCTTGGATCACAACCAAAATGCAATAAAATATGAAATGCATATGAATGATCTATGTATAACATCCAAATTGAAAATTGGGATGTTACAAACCTAACCCCCTCAAGATGATTCTCGCCCTCAAGATTCGGGTTGGTCAGCAAAAAGGTGTGGGTGGTTCTTGCGGAGGTCTTCTTCTCGCTCCCAGGTGACTTCCTCCTCGGTATGGTGGCTCCATTGAGCTTTTGCAAAATTTGATAACCTTGCTGCGAGTAACTCGTCTAGAAAACTCGAGAATCTTGACTGTCTTCTCTTCATAGTTCAGATCACTATCCAACTGAATTGCTTCCAGGGGCACTGTATCTCTCAAAGGAATGTCAACCATCTCTGCGTGGCACTTCTTCAACTGGGAAATGTGAAACACATCATGAACTCCTGACAATCCTTCGGGCAATTCCAACTTGTAGGCAACTTCTCCCATGTGTTCCAAAACTCTGTATGGTCCCACAAAACGTGGTGCTAGCTTTCCCTTGACTCCAAAATGCTTAACTCCTCGAAGTGGGGACACACGAAGATATGCTCTGTCTCCGACTTCATAGGCTACCTCCTTGTGTTTAGTATCCGCATAACTCTTCTCCTGAACTGGGCCACCTTGAGTCTGTCACGAATCAACTTAACCTTATCCTCAGAATCTCTGATTAAGTCTGGTCCGAACAACTATCGATCTCCAACTTCATCCCATGATAATGGTGTTCTGCACCTCCTTTCATACAAAGCTTCGAAAGGGGCCATCTTCAAACTGGCTTGATAACTGTTGTTATAGGAGAACTCTGCCTAGGGTAAATTGTCATCCCAACTATATCCATAATCTAGCGCACAAGCTCTCAACATGTCCTCCGGAATCTAATTGACTCTCTCAGTCTGTCCATCTGTCTGTGGATGAAAGGTTCTACTAAACTCTAGCCTGGTACCCAAGGTTTCATGCAACTGATTCCCAAACTTTGAAGTAAACTGTGTTCCTCTATCTGATACGATTGTCCTCGGAACTCCATGCAGACATACGATCCTGGTCATGTATATCTTTGCCAACTTAGCACTCGCATAAGTTGTCTTCATGGGGATGAAATGGGCTACTTTCGTCAAGCGATCAACTACAACCCAGATAGAGTCATAGCCTGAACGGGTCCTGGGTAATCGAGTGATAAAATCCATGCCAAGTTTATCCCACTTCCATTCGGGTATTGGCAAAGGCTGTAGTAACCCTCCTGGTTTCTGGTACTCTGCCTTAACTCTTTTAGATACATCACATACTGCTACATACTCGGCAATATCCTTCTTCATTCCTGCCTACCAGAAACTTTCCTTCAAATCCAGATACATATTGGTGTTGCCTGGATGAATCGAGTAGGGCGAATCATGAGCCTCCTGAAGAAACAACTTCCTGATCTCGGGGTCATTAGGCACATAAATACGATCCTCAAACCATAAACTATCGTGCTCATCCTCACGAATTCCTTTAGCCTTTTCTTTACTCATCCTTTCCTTTATCACAACAATCTCCTTGTTTGTCTTCTGGGCTTCTATGATCTTACCCAACAAAGTGGACTGAATTTCCAATGCTGCAACATAACCTCTCGGAACTATCTCCAAGCGTAGCTCTCGAAGGTCGTTGACTAACTCCTTAGGTAATCCTCCAGTTATGAGCGTGTTAACATAACTCTTGCGGCTCAATGCATCTGCTACGACGTTGGACTTTCCTGGATGATAATGCAATCTCATGTCATAATCCTTTATGAGCTCCAACCATCTCCTTTGCCTAAGGTTCAACTCCTTCTGTGTGAAGATGTACTTCAAACTCTTATGACCCGTATATACATCAAAACGGTTACCGATGAGAAAATGTCTCCATGTCTTGAGAGCATGCACTACGGCTGCTAACTCCAAATCATGCGTAGCATAATTCAACTCATGAGGTCGAAGCTGTCATGAGGCATACGAAACAACTCTTCCGTCTTGCATAAGCACACCTCCAAGTCCTCGACATGAAGCATCACAATACCCTTGGAAATCCTTGCGTATGTCTAGGAGAATCAGCATTGGAGCTGTAACCAAACCTTTCTTCAACTACTGAAAACTGGCCTCACAATCCTCAGTTGATTTGAACTTGGTGTCCTTCTTCAATAACTCTGTCATGGGCTTCGCAATCTTGGAAAAATTCTCAATAAATCTCCGGTAATAACCTGCGAGTCCAAGAAAACTTTTGATCTCTCCCACTGAGGTGGGTGCCAACCATTTAGTGATTGAACCAACCTTCGTAGGGCCTACTGCTATTCCTTCTCCGGATATAACATGTCTGAGAAATCCAACTTCCTTCAACCAAAACTCACATTTGCTAAACTTGGCATACAACTGATGTTCTTCGAGCTTCTCGAGAACCAAGCACAAATGTTCCTTATGCTCTTCTTCATTCTTCGAGTAGACCAATATACTCGTCAATGAACACCATGACAAACTTATCCAAAAACTCCATTAACACCTTGTTCATCATACTCCTGGAATAGGCAGGGGCGTTAGTCAAACCAAATGACATAACTGTATACTCATATAGCCCATACCTCGTAGTAAAAGTTGTCTTAGGTATATCCTGCTCTCGGATCTTCAACTGGTGATAACCTGATCGAAGATCAATCTTAGAGAAAACCTTAGCTCCCTGCAGCTGGTCAGACAAATCATTGATCATCAGCAAAGGGTATTTGTTCTTGATCGTCACCTCATTCAGCACACAATAATCAACAACCATCCTCAAAGATCCATCCTTCTTTGCAACTAGAAGCACTAGGGCTCCCCAAGGCGATGAACTTTGTCGAATATAACCCTTCTCCAGTAACTCCTTAATTTGCTTCTTAATTTCCTCCAGATCATTTGTGGGCATCCGATACGGTCTCTTTGATATTGGTCCGGTGCCTGGCAATAACTCAATCAAAAACTCAATATCTCGATCTGGTGGCATGCCTGGTAACTCTTTCGGAAAATACATCGGGAAAATCCTTCACCACTGGTACTTCCTCCTGAACAACTCCTGATAAGGAATTCACCTGAGTCCTCCTCGGCGCATGCCTAAACACATACTTGATCCTCTTTCCTTCCTGGGTGGTGAGAAGAATTGATTTATTGGTGCAATCAATGTTTCCCTCATACTTGGGTAGCCAATCCATGCCTATTATCACATCCAATCCTTGTGACTCCAGGACAATCAGGTCGGTGGGGAAAACATGTCTACCTATGGTTACTGGCAACTGATAGCATCCCCTACTAGCCATATACTCCGCTCCTGGGGAACTCACTAACATAGGTGACTTAAGGGCTATTGTTGGCAACTTATACTTATCCACAAATCCCCTTGATATGAATGAATGAGATGCACCAGTATCGAAAAGAACAAGTGCTATAAATGCATTAATCAAAAACTTACCGACAACTGTGTCGGGCTGCTCCTCAATCTCCTCCACACTAACGTGGTTCACCTGACCTTTGGTGAAGGGGTTGGGCTTCTTTGCAGAACTTCCATTTGCATTTCCATTCTTTGTTTCAGGACATTTAGTGGCGTAATGTCTGATCTTCCCGCACTTGAAACAAGTAATGTGACTCAGATCCCTCTTGGCTGGTGTCGCGGGGTTGGAACGGTTCTGACTGTTGCTTCCTCCATTCGCATTTCCATTCTTAGGGCCACTGTGGTTGTGTGAACTTCCTCCATTGTGCGTATGTCTTCCATGGTTATGGCCTCCATGGTTATGAGTATGTCCTCCCAAGTACAGGGAATAGCGGGGCTTCTACTGAGCTCCAGAAGTGTACCTCCCATGTCCATACTTCCTCTTGCGATTATCAATTTGTTGCTGCTTGCCTTCTATCATGAGGGCCCTCTCTACCAACTCCTGGTAGTTGTTGAAAGTTGCCACCATCAACTTCATGCTTAGATCATCAGTGAGTCCCTCAAGAAACTTCTCCTGCTTCACGGCATCTATGGCTACATCATCTAGGGCATAGCGTGCTAGCTTGCTAAACTCATCCACATACTGTCCCACTATACGACTCCCTTGGCGCAAGTTGCGAAACTCATGCTTCTTCATACTCATAGCTCCAGCTGAAACATGTGCGGTGTGTAAGTCCTGCTGAACTGATCCCAAGTAACTGTATCTATGGGTAAGTGGTGGTTAAATTCTCCCACCAAGATGTTGTGGGTCCATCAAGCTGATGTGCAGCAAAGCGCACTCTCTCCGCATCCGTGCATCCTGCATTAGTCAGCTCTCTTCCAATCTTGTGGAGCCAATCGTCTGCAACAATCGGCTCGGTGCTGCTAGAGAACACCGGCGGATTCAACCTCAAAAAACGGGCTAGGTTGTCAATAGGGGGTGGTGGCGGTGGGTTGTTGTTGTTGTTGCCTTGGTTCTGATTCTGGTTCTGAACTAACATCTGCATCAAGGCATTCTACTACTAGATCAACTGGGTGAGCTCCGGTGGGAACACGAATCAGGTGTCACGTCTCGAAGGCATCTAATGGGTTAGAAGGGGTGAGAAAACAGAATAAAATAGGGTCTAAGAGAGATTTCACTACCAATATGCACATGAGGCAAAAACAATCATTTCACTTCATTCAATATAAATCAAGGTTCACACAAATGATCTAACTGTGATTACAAATCGATCGACGCTAGCTACTTGGAAGAATACTATTAGTAACATGGTGGTCGTGTAGAAATTTTGATCGGTGGAAGACTCCATGATATCTGCTCCAGCTTCGTCTGCGTAGTCTTTATCACTGTCATCATCTGCATCACTATCCGTGTTGATGTCATCCAAGATGATGTAGTCCTCCGAACGGATATCCACTTCAGGTTCTCGCTTATGGTTCTCCATGGGTAGTCCTAGCTTCCTCTTTAGGTCTTCATGCTTCTCTAGTAGTACATCAATTTCTTCTTCATATCCATCGCGTATTGACTTGAGTTCCTCTTCTAGCTCGATATTCTTCTTCATCAACTTCTTGGTCTTCTTCATGATGGAGTACATCTGGTTCTCGTATCGACGAATGTGCTGATCCATCTCCTGGATGTAACCTGCGATTGATCCATCCTTCCTGGTACAAATCATCTCCCATTCCTCGTCTTGGCGTCCACATATCTGATAGACGGTGTCTTCCAGCTCCTTATGGTACACCTCACATATGCGTCCTAAAGTGATGTGGGCTGCCATGGTCTTTCCCAAGTTCCAACTTGGTGCATCCAAGGTAAAATCAATGTGCTCTGTTGTTGGTGCAAACGTCCTCCTAGGTACATGAACTTTGATCTTCCAGCGCTCCTCTTTCAGTAAAGTTGCAGAGAAAGTCCCCGTGAAGCTTGGAAGTTTGATGTTCAGGTATTTAGTGACTTCCTTCAAGTGTCGTCCGAAAGGGGTGTCGTCATATGGCTGAGTGAACTTGTTCCTGGGGTCTGCCATATATAGAGTAGAAATAGAGGTTAATTAAAAATGAGCAAAGAAGAGAAATCCCATGGTTTATCCTAGTGGTCGCATCCTACAGTCAAAGTGTGCTCTGATACCATCTTGTAGCGACCACGATCCCAATGGACCGAAGTCTTTGTGCTTAAGTGTCATCCCTGGATCTGTACGCTGACATACACAATACTCAAGGAATTATAACAGAGTTCAATCACAATCTTATTACATCGAGGTCCTCGTAAAGAGTATGATTACACAAATAATATGGCTGAAGGCCATCTAAACTAAATAATTGCCGAAGCTTCGAAGGTAAATGACTCCATCAACTCCAACGACATAGCTGAGTGCATGATAACGACCTATCGCACCTTATTCGTTGTATGAGAAGTCTGCAACATGAGACATTGCAGCCGTGTAGGTCAGCACATTGAATATGCTGGCAGAGTTACACTTTAAAGCAATGAATACAAGAACTACATCTACATGCAATATTTGGCTGGTGGAGGCTCTAAGCTCAAGGTTTTGCATAAAGATGGTTTTTCCTTACAACAAAGGAATAAATTTATTTACTACTCCCAAGTTGTTCCAATATTTTAGAAGGTTCCTCCAACTCAAATCCCAATTAAACAAGTATCATCATTAAACCCAATTCAATTAATTTAAGAGTGAGGAGATCAACAATACTATCCAATTCTAGATACTCAAGATGTCCATAACCGGGGACACGACTAACCATGATTAGTTTATACACTCTGCAGAGGTTGCGCACTTTTACCTACAAGACTCGACCGCATCCATGATTGGAAGATCGAGACATAGTCTTTCTGAGGCGTTAACTCTCTACTCCGGGCAGACCGGTACACCTACTTTCCCCTACATCTACTAGTCGTCCTCTTCGAGAGCTCACGCAACTTACTCAACTATGCCAGAGCCCATAATGGCTTGTGGCTGCACACGGAAGTTTCTAGTCATGAAATATCATATGATCCCTTTGAGCCTGGGTGGCGAACCGAGGAAAAAATCACACACATACTCCGGGATTTCCCAAATGGCCTAGCACTGGATTCTCCAGGTGCCCCAACCAATCCACCCAGATGTGTATTAAAGTTGCCACCTTAATGTTATCGAAGATTAATGAATCTCACAACTTCCATGTGTATCACAATTCAATCCCCGTCTACGAGCATCGCTAAGCAATGATTGAGCATAATGTATATTCTCGGGGTGATCAAAGGTATTAGGTTCCTACCTCAAGTACTACAACCAAACCACATGTTCCCAATCCTACTCATGCAAATATTTGAGGGTTAAAACTTATGCATAGTAAAAACTGCGTATAGAAGAGTATGATCAAAGTGTAACTTGCCTTGCTGATGACCGAAAAATCTAGAGATTCGTAGTAACAAGCTTCGCACTCCAGGTAATCTAGCATAGACAAACATTAACATACATAACCAATCAATTAAACGAAACAAAGACAAATCGAGGAAAGATCCAAATAAAAGTCAAAGCAAGCAAGCAACTAATCTAAATAGAAAATAAAACCTAACAATATTATTTTCATGTGAATTAGATATTAATAGTAGGTACATGTGATTAGCTACGATTTGCAAAAAGAAACTACTTAAACGGAGCTATGAAACTCAAGATACAAACGAAAGAAGATCGAATGCTAAACTGAACTAAACTCAAATTTTGAATTTTAAAAATCATCTTCAAATTTGTTTGATGGAAAGAGGGGATAGTTACGAAGATTCAAGCGTTGGTTTCATCTAATTTGGATAAACGAAATAAAAGTTACGCTAGTTTGAAGATTAGGGGCTAAATCGCAAGAAAACTATTCGTGGATAGGTCCCTGGCCGAAAATAAACAAGAAAAAAAATTGTCGGATGAACGTCCGCTAACAGAACCTAACGAATGAACCCGTTCGTTATAGAGGCTATTCGAGTGAACGTTCGCTAAATAAAAACTAAAAAAACCGATCTAACCTAACTAACCAAAAAAATGAAAAGAGCCGGAGAAAAACCGATCGGTTTTACCGGTCTTCTACGACGGCGAATCGGGTCGGCGAGGCGGCGTTGGTGGTTTTTGATGGCGGTGGCTTCGGCTCCAGCGGCGCGAGACGAGGCGAGGCATCGGGCGGCGCAGGCGACGGCGGCTGCACGAGTTGCGGCGGCGCAGCTCGGCAGCAGCAGTGCCTAGTGGCGGCAGCGCGGGCGGTGACTAGCGGCGGCGGCGGCGACGACTTTAGGCGAGGGCAGTGGCGCTGCAAATTGGGGGGAGAGAAAAAGGGGCGGCAGCGGTGCTTATAAGGAGGGGCGGTGGTTGCCCGACTTGGGGAAGGGGTCGCCCGGCGGTGGCGGCCCGGACTCGGACTCCCCATAGTCCGGCAGCACTACGGGAAGGCGGAGGCGGCGGCGAGCTGGGCCGGCCTAGGTGAACTTTTTTTTAAAATGGCTCCACAAAGAAAAATCCTAATAAATAAAAATAAAAGTCCTAAATTTCCAGAAACAATTTTCACCACCCCTACCTAATATTTGGGACAAAGTGAACATTTTTGTCGACTAAATGCATTTTTTTAAAAATGCATATTTTTCTCTAATTTCAACTTAATAAAAATGCGAATAAAATTCAAATAAAACAATTTGACTTCCAAATTTCTTTTCCATCATTTCTCCTCTGTTTTTGAAGAAGTCATTTTATCTTCTCTTATTTATTTTTATTATTTGAAATTATTGGAAAGAATTTGTTGAAATCAAATTGATCCACTTCTCAAATTTGAAAAATTCAAAAATGAAATTTATGAAACCTCCAACTCTCTCCTTGGGTCCTTGAGTTGCTTAAGATTTCTTGGATCACAACCAAAATGCAATAAAATATGAAATGCATATGAATGATCTATGTATAAGATCCAAATTGAAAATTGGGATGCTACACCATTAGTTATAGATGTTTTTGGAGGAACTTTTATGCATTATTTTGGGTAGTAAATTTCACGTGACCGCGGGTATATAAAAATGCGGGGCCCATGCGTCATTGCCTTTCGGTGGAACCTACGTCCACAATTGTTTGTACTACATATATCACCACTAGTCCCCGAACCCAAAATGCTGCCTCATCCCCGTAAAACCAAGCGGCCCACCCGTGTTAAGGCGTCGACTCGAACTCAATCCCTCTCTCGTATACTACGTTGTGGCCCCACATGCCTTAGTACTCCTACAAACCCTACCCGCCACACGCATTACCGGTTTTCTTCAAGAGGATGAGGGAGAAGCCAATTTGTAGTGGAGGCTCCTACCATAGGGTGCCCTAGGTAGCTGCCACGCACATCATTGGTTTTCTCTTTTCTTTATGCTCTTGTGCCCTAGAGTGAAATGATGGTTGCTTCGTCTGTCCAGCTTAATGTGGGAAAGGTGTGGCTTTGTGATTTGACCCCACATCGCTCATTTAGTACTACTGTGGGCTACAACCGGGGTGCCTCCATGTCCAATCGTTGCTCCGAACTATAATTTGGTGCATCGCACGTGGAACAAGGCAGTGGATGAGCCACATGTTGGCCAAAGGGGTCCTGTTAAGTATGTCGCCATTTCGTGTGCGGACTGACCCTGCTTGAGTTGCTACGCCAACACGACAGGAGCAGCCGACGACTTGGTTTTACTCCTTGGTGAATCCCGAGTTCCCACTATATTGATCTAAAAAGATACTGTTCCCTCCGTCTCGGTTTATAGGGCATGCCCCGGACGGGAACGACTCGGAGATGGGAAGACGCGGCAGTGGAGTCACAGATTGAGAGGAGGAGAAGGGCTATAACTCGTTCTGTTGCAGCGTGGGGCTGTAGTCTATGGAGAATAGCAGGAGGTGTCGAGGGGTGGAGGGATAGCCTGGCTGGCGGTGGGGTAGCGCTTCGCAGCGATGCGTGCTAAGCAGAGCCGCTAGCCGCCGGAGGCCGAACCACGTGGTCCCGGCGACACTGGAGGAAGAAGACGAGAGATTGAAGGTGCATGCCGGCCGTTGGATATAAATCCAATGGTTGTGGATGACACAATCATTTGTTGACCAAGTTGACAACGCCCTGCGTAGGCTTCGACCTATTGGCCCACATGTCAGCCTGCAAAAATGTGGCGTATATTTAACCCATGTTTTCTAGAATGTACAGTCCATTTGCTGGGCTAGGTGAACAAATAATTTCGCGTCAATCAGGCCCATTTATATTTTCTAAGAAATCCCAGCCCATTTGCACTTCCTTGAAATACACGTTTTAGGTGGGCTCGTTATATATATAATGTTATGTTAGAAGGAGCAATTAATATCAAAGAATAAATCGGAGAGGCACATTATATATATAATTAACAAATTAGCGAGTTATTGCTCAAAATAAAAATGAGCGTGTTATTATTAAATTGGTCCTTAAAATCTTCACAAGCTTTTGTACGCAATCACCAGGACTTTCCTTGCCTGTTCCATTTCGAAAAAAGGATTTTCCTTGCCTGTGAGTCAAAAACAACCAGGATTTTCCTTGCCAACTTCCGTTAAACATTTACTTTTATAAGTTAATAACACGTGGGATGTTTTTATAATGTATATATAAGTCTCTATAAAATATACTATAATAGTAATAATATAAATATATATAATGTGGTTAGAAGGGAAAACATAAATTGGACACTACATTATTATTCTTATATATAGATAAATAGAACAGAGACCTGCGTTCTATACCCCACAGTAGGCATACTAACAAGTTCACACACGAATACAACAGAAAAGGTAAACATTCGTATCAAACTCAGGTTCACAGGACACATTCATATTCATAGCCAACATTCACTATCAACAACTCAAAAGATTCATATATACACAAACTATCTATGCATCCAAATGATTGATAGATCACACGACAATATTCATACATAATTCACAAAAATATTCAGATATACACATGTTCAGTATGTTTACGCATCCAAATGATTGAGATCACAGCCAATATGATCCATGGACAAACTTTAATTACCTAGGGTACAGGCTGGTAAATGGTGTTCAATCGTAGGTACTTCTTGCTAAAATTAGTACTTGTACGAGTAAACTTTTGAGTACAAAAGAGGCAGCACAGACAATCTGAACTTTGCTTGTAGGTTTATCCTCAAATAGTGGCCTCGTGCCGAGGGAGGTTTGTGCAACTTGGCCACTACTTTCATCCAACTAGTTTACTGGCTCATCTTGGTCCTGTATCTCGCCAAAATTCTACATTGCAGACGAGAAAGGAGGCGGTTGAGAAAATGAACCACCCAAATTTTTTGTGCAGTTCAACTAAAATGGAGCATCCTTGGCGTGCAAACTGATTAAGTGCCAGATGAATATACGCGTCAACCAAATTATCTGGAATCTTTAGACTCCATGCCATATAGTTTGCTACCATATGTGCCGATAACCAAAAGGCACAAGTTGGGAGCAAAGACTGGACTGCGTTTTTCTGGGCTATGCACCAAGCAATATTTTTGGCGTTCACTCTCCGAATACTTGGAGTTTGACAATTGGTTGACACTGGTTGATACTCGAATGAATATAGGCACTTCTTCTTGTCAACATCGATGCTTGTCTGAGTGAACTTTGGAGTACATACAGCAGCATAAGTACCTGTCCATCTGATCATATTTTGCAGTTCTACTGAAATCACCCGATGTAATGATTTTCCTGCGAGTTCAGGCTCCAAATTACTCCTTTATGAGATCGGCAAATAGTAGCACAATACCAAATTACCAATACATATGACAGGCACAATAATCTGGATAAAGACCAGTACCAACCTGTGTGAGGTAGCATATCAATTACTATTTCCTTTGATTGGAAGCCGATATAAGCCAAGCGACTGACAGCAAAGGAAGAACGCAAGACGAGATTAGCAACTGACAGGAAAGGACGGAAGCTGTCGAGGCAATGAAGCACCCACAGTTTTTTTGCAGTTCCACCAAAATTGAGCATCCATGTTGGCACATATATTGAGAGAGTGAGATTACTGTAATAGTGGGACTAGTTGATGAAACATACACTAACAAATAGAAGCACCCTCATTATCTTAATGGGTAAAGTTAGCAACATAGTAGTCTTGCTTAAAGAGAGGTATTAGTTTATTTAATCAGTGCCAATTAGCTCAACACTCAAAGCATTGCCATTTATCATAGGTTGCAAAACTTTAATGTACAAAGATAAAGGAGTTTCTCATGACAGTAGCACGATACAAATAGAGATGACAACAAACTAATATGGATGAAAGCCTTAGGCCCATACCAACCTGAGAAAAAAAAAGCTTATTCATGTAGTCCCATAAGAGATGATAAAGCACTCACTGGAATCACACAATAGTATCTATTTTTTTGCACTTCAAATGTATGGTTGAAATCACTCTTGTTTACTAGTGCTGAGATTATATCGAAAGATTATCAAGAACTTCCAGCAGAGTTAAAGTACTGGCAGGGATACAGTTCATTGTATTGTCTTGTGTAGTTCCACTAAATGTATGATTGGCACAACATGATCCCTGTTTGCACAAGTAGGAACAAGGTGAAACCTTCACTAGCTTAGTGAGAAAGGATAGGAAGACATTAGCATATTACTCAAACAGTAACATCAAATTCATGATGGACAATACGCAAAACATTGCCTCATTGAACCAATGGCAATAAATTGACATGCAAAACAATAGCACTATTATCACATGACACTAATAATATTCCCTCCCTGCTCCACCACATGATTCACCTCCATAGACAAACATACACACGTACATGATTCAGCATAGGGTCCTACTAAAGATTTGTTTAACTCCAACAGGAAAATTAGGCAGTAATAAATTAGTGGTACTTAAGTACTCCTAATTAATTAAGTGAGATAGCAGAAGTGGAAGGGCTCCCTGGAGGATCGTCTCACATGTAAGGTAGTCGTTGCCGGAGCCCTTGAATGGCCTCGACTGAGGCCTCTGGCTTCAGCAAGATCGCCTTGGCACTGTTTATTCTTCTTCTTCTTCCTCTTCATGCTCTGTTTCTCTTTCTCCTCACCAGTTGGTGAAACTAAGTACATGATTGGCCTTCTAATTCAGAATTGGTGTTGTCAGTGAGGGAGTATGAGTGTACTAGTAAAAAATAGCATTATTTTCTCATGGCAGTCGGAAAATAGAGATGAACACATGCATTAAATATCATTCTTACCTAAAGGAAGGTTATGGCGCCAATATGAATGATGAGGATTGGAACACAGATCTCCCTTTGTGCAGTTCCACTGAAATGAACCAACTGTTCCATTCTGAACTTCCAGTTAAACAACACAAAAGTCACTTCTTTTAAGAAGAGTTTTGTGCAGTGCACCAAAAGGTCACAACAGCAACCAGGTGAATTGGACATCCCTATTTGCACAAACAGGTACAGAGGAAACAGTCAGAGTCTCAAACAATTACAGGCAAAAACATTTGGCTAAACTTGTCATGGCTTATAAAAGTGGCATGGCTTAATTTTTACCAGGGACATTAGATTAAGAACAACTAAATATTTGGTATAAGGGAATGGGACAGTGGGTGCACCAGCAGTCCAGCACCATGTATGTAAACATGGGCATAAAGTGGTGATTCATAGTTTGTTGCCCCGAGAAACAAACATCCAAGAAACATATCTAGGTTGGTCCCATTTTTGTTCACTCTAGCCACCTACTCCTATGTGTGGATAGCAAATCTAATCCTGGTCATACCACTGTGTACATCTTACCCCTATATTTCCCTTTTCGACCAAGAGACCAGTTGGATGACCAGTCTGTACTACTTTCACCCCCTTTCCTTCCTGTTTGTACCAAGTCCGATGTACATACTAAATTCCCCCACCCCCACTTTATTTCTTGTTTGAACCAAGTACTCCTTCCGTCCGGAATTACTTGTCATCAAAATGGATGTGTCTAGAACTAAAATGCTTCTAGATACATCCATTTCAATGACAAGTATTTTCGGACTGAGGGAGTACAAGATTCGACTAGATGAAGTAGCTTTACCTCTAACAATAGAAAAAAGGGTGATCTTGGACCATCCGGTCGAGAGGGGCTGAGAGGTAGAAAATGATGCACATGCAGCGACGTAGCAAGATGGGGAAGTAGAGCTAAGGCGGTTTCGAACGAAGATATACCTGAAGGTCGTCGAGATGTGGATAGGTGGGCGGCGGGAGGCCGTACGGATCCGCCCACAGGCAACGACAAAGGGATCGGAGGACCTCCCGCGCCGGCGCTCGGCCAGAGATAACGGTGCGGCCGGCAGTGGGTCTCCTCCCTCGCTGTCGACGACGGCCTAAATGCTGCCCCTCCTCCCCTTCACTGGCGGAGGGGGATACGTCCGGATCTGTAACCGGCGGTGAGGATAGAAAGCTAGTGTTTTTTGAAGGGAGAAAGACAGTGTTACTAACCCTATCTTGTTTAGATCTGGAGAGGATGAGAGTGTGTGAATAGAGCAACCCTAGCAAGCAAGCGCGGAGGCTCCGACCTATATATACGTAGTGGGGTAGTTTTCCTTTTTCACTCCATCAAAATAATCGTTTAAAATTGTGTACTACTACATGCCAGGTAGCGGTTTTTTTAGTTGTTGATTGTTTTTTGAGATATCTATCCGCTTGTTCCAAGTGGTGTTACAGTGTGCCAGGTCGCACTTTGTATCGTTCAAGTCTGGTACTACAAGTCCCTCCATTAAATGAACAACCACCCCCTCGTAAAAATTGTGAACAAGCCCACGACTAAAATTAGCGGAAATGTGGGTTGCCCCAACATGCATTATTATTTATATTTTCTACTCCACATGTCATAGACATAAGAAGAATGTGTCATAGATACAAAAATTGTGGCAAGATTCCCTTAGGCAATCCAAAGTGTGTCTAACAATTTGAGCAACTCAGGATAGGCAAGTGTGGCAAGTGTGGGAAAAATAATGTGGCAACATAAGAAGTCACAATCCAAACAGCCCCGTAATTTTTTGTGACATGCATGAAAATTTGGTTAGTTAAATTTTTAGTCAAAATTTGGCAAGGTGCATCAAATCAACACATGCAAGTATCAAAAGGAAAGTCACGGCATGCATGCATGCGTTGTACTCCCTCCGTTTCCAAATATAAGTCTTTTTAGAGATTGCAACAAGTGACTACATATGAAGCAGAATATGTCTATATACGAAGTAGTCCATTTGAAATGTGTAAAAAGACTTATATCGAGTGCAGTGCTTTGATGTGTCGCGTAAACTCGTACAAGACCGAGAAATTTGATTACTACAACGCCCTCTCCCTCGCGGACTGAGCTCCGATGCCTTAACTGCACCTGCCTTTGGCTGCATAACAGGAGGGCCAATCACCTGTTGGGCCCACCTATCATAGACGCAAAGGCAGGAGCAGTAAGTAGAAGCTTTCGCTACACGCTATCCCTCCTGCATGAGGTGGATAGACATGCAACAGTGGATTCGATACTGTAGAAGTAGGAGTAACATCATTGTTCGTCTTCTCGAAGAGGCGAAGAGCCAAGCGCAACCTGAATGTGGCAGTTGCGAACGCTCGCATGGTGCGGTGCCTTGGAGCACGCATATAGTAGCCAGGCTCTTGCATGAGACAAAATTGCTATTGTTTAACAATTAAACTCCATCATCCATTGGTTCATACTCATTCTGCATAGGTCCATGCGCTTAGCACCATTTCCTCCTGGGGTCACCAATGTTTATTTTCTAATTAATAGCATTGCTTGCAATAAACTAGCCATTGCAAGTCATTAAAAGCATGCACACCTCTCATCTCTTATTTGTTGATATGTCAAGAAACAAGAAACAAGGTAGAAGTTAATTCACTGCGCCTAACTGTTTTGGGACTATTTGGTTTTCGTAAGATGACTTACACACCTAGACGGAGGGAGTAGTATAGCCCTGTAAACCGGAAAGGAGTATTTGCCTTTCTAGAGATTTCAACAAGTGACTAGACCACACCGCGTGCAGCCGTGCAGTACTCCCTCCCTTCCGGTTTATAGGGCTAAAATCTCAAATCTCATGAACCAAGGCATTTTGCAATTGGAGGAATGTATCTCGTACTACTTTACAAAACTACCCTAATTAAACTCATGCATTAATTACATAGTTATCTCGTTTTCCTCTCCGCCTTGGTCGCGGTGCACAATATTGAGTACTCCTATATGACTAGCCGCTCTATCTACATGCGGGACATTTCAAAGCATCCGGGCCCGCGTGCCATCCACCAAATCACAGCGAGGTGCTACAGTTGAGACTCACCTGTCACCCCGGTGTGGCCGTCATGACCAGTCATATCACAAAACCCACACCTTTACCAGTAGTGGTAAGGTGGCCTCCAAGTTGGACTGGACAAAGCAACCATCATTTCACTGGAATGCTCGTTCAAGCCCTTTATTCCCTTTCTTGAAGAAAACCTCACTCCAGGCTACTCACTTCTACCATTTTTTTCTGTACCGACGAAGGAAAGGTGGGTGAATCAGTTATGCTGCTATATTTTCATTCCAAGAATCTTCTTTCTGTGAAGCACCGAGAAATTCTCACATCCTATTCTTTTCCCATTTTCATTGCGATTGTGGTTTCCTTTCGATTGCTTTTTGTTTGTAACTTCATTGATGGATCCTGGAGCACTAGGCAAAGAGTTGCCGGCGGACAACCCACTGGAAACAGCAATCTCCAGGAAGCAAGCACCGACCAACGAGTTGACCATGTTGGCGGGCCAACCCATGGAGACGAAGAACTCCAAGAAACAAGCACTGGCCAAAGAGTTGAGGACGTTGGCGGACGAACTCCTGAAAGAAAGTTGGAAGAACATCAAGGGTCCCACCGCGCCTACCCCACGAACTCTGATTGCCACCTATGTGAGTCTCAGGACTGAGTTGAGGTGATAGTCGCCGTTCAGAAGCAGTATTCCCCTGGCAAGGTGATGGCCCCCATCGAGGACGAGGAGATGGACCTCAGAGAGATGAGATCCCCCGGTGAGCTGCACAAGGTAAAAAATAATGGCTTATTACCATAGTTGTGGTTTTTGATTATTTGCAATGTGCTTGCTAATATGTTAGGGTTGTGCAGGTGCCGGTGGACGTCCTTGATGATTCCGATGTCATGGCCCGTCCTGTTGGCATCGCCCCGGAGATTGATTCCGATGCCGCTGTCCAACATGTGGACATCGCCCTAGAGATCGATTCCGATGTCGCGGTCAGTCCTATGGACATCGCCCCAGAAATCGATTCCCATGCCGATGTCCGTGCTGTGGTCATTGCCCGAGAGATCGATGACAAGAAATAGTTGGTCGCGCTAATCCTTTAGGGTAGTTTTCATTGCCCTGTGTTTAATTGCCAGAATGATGCGTGTTATCAAACCATCTTAGGGCTAGTGCACTGTCTTGTGTGGGAGGATCTTGCTACTTTTGTTTGATAGTGAATCATGCGATGAATCATGCGAACCCTCTCCGAGTTATGGAAACAGATGTATCCTCGCCAGCTTTTGATGTAATATATGGCATGCTTAGATGTAAGTTTGAACTGTTTATCATATCAGTAGGGCTTGTTTGATGATTCTTGGTGTTAGTAGGCTAGCTATTGTGCGAGCTATAGTACTTGCAAATCACTCACCGAAGAGAAACGTTGGGGCTGATGAGCTCGTGGTACGCTTATACTTATCCCTCGTCGATCGACCAATAGCCCTAGCTCCTAAAATTGTAGGCTTAGCGATCGATCAGACAATAGTCGACACGGATACATTCAGGCCTCATTTGGTTCATAGGTTAGGAGAATCGTAGCAAAAGTACAGAGAACGTGCAACACAAAATCATAGCAGTGCAGAGACGTACTCCCTCCGTTCCAAAATAAATGACCTAGACGGGCTAGTTTGGCCTAGTGGGTTTCAGTGATATGACGGGGTATAGTGCCGTCTAGTCTTCGCGTGTGGTAGCAGTATTGCGAGTACAGTAAGTTTTCTTGAAGAAGCGGAATTCAACGAAGTCATGATGGTTCCTTCGTCCGAACAACTTATAGTGGGAAAGGTTGGGCCTGCGATACGACCGGGGTAGACCAGGATAATTTTGTGCATGGCAGGTGGACCAGGATGGTCGATGTCCCACATGTCGGCGAATGAAAGTATTCTTTCCTTATAGAGGACGAGCAACGAGTATTCATTGTTTATTTTTTATGAAAGCTATTGTCTCCACTGTTACTCCTTGACTTTGTCAATGCCTCTCTCTCCTCCACATAAGCGAGGACTACTTGCTATGCATGCGCCGGGCAGCTGGCGTCTTGAGGGGCCAGGGCGGTCAGAGCGGGCTCCGGAAGCGGTCTGGACTCCAGCATGGCCCACCTCACATTATCACCATATATTTCTTGGAGTCCGTGCACGGCGGGCGAGCGATCTCTTCTCCCTCCCCCGTTTCTCTCTTCTCAGCCGACACCCGCCGAGCGATTAGATTTTGGCTATCGATGGTTTATTCAATTACAGTCCCACATGTCAGTGAAATTGCAAGAGAACGCGTGTCCCCTCTGGTGAGCAGCGTGCAAGCCGGACTGTCGGGGGAGCGACACGTATGAGCCGTAAGTGTGCTGCCTTTTCCTTTAGAACTTGCGAACCGTAACATTTTCGCGCGATCGATCGATAAAATGACGATGGCGGTGCTTTCCCGCTCGTTAGGCGGGCTAACTCGAGTGATATGACGTGCTACAGTGTCGTCCACTTGCTCCATTTTTATGTAAGCAAGAGTTTACACTCTTACGCAGGAGGAGTGCGAAACACCGCGGATCTGATCTTGATCGAGGGATAACTGTTCCTTGCCAAATAATGGAGGACTGTTAGTGATTATAGCATGATAGTTAGGGCATCTCCAGCGCTGGCCCACAAATTTACACCGGCATCTGTCCGAGGACACTGATGGATACCATCCGATGCTACCCGCATACCTTTCGACAACTATATGAACTAACCGGATCAAATTCGGGCAAACAAAGCAAATTTCAAATTAACCGGATGAAATTCATTACATTTCGAAAACTTTTCCTACAAACTGGACGTAACTCATTACATATTTCGCACAAGCCGTAATAAAACCTACTGTAAACCTAATCTAAACGATCGCCAGCGCCCGACCACCATGTCCGTCCATGAACCCGAGAAAGCCGGCCATTGCCTTTGCCTCCTCCTCATGCGCCTCGATAACCTCCTCCTCCGGAGCACAAGGTTCTGAAGATTTCCGCCTCCATGTCGCCGTCAAGCGGCTAATCGGCCGCCGATGTTTACCCCACTAAGCTTGGCGTCGACTGAGTGGATAAGCGGTGGCCTTCCCGGGACCAGAGCAGCGGCGACCTACCGTGTACTACTCTTCCTCGCTGCCTGCTGCGCCCGTGCACGCGCGCCGGCTTCGTGGTCGTGGCGGCGGAGGGTAGCCGGGGGGGTGCCGGCAATCTCCTTTGTTTGCTCCTGCGACAGTACGTCAAAGAGAGCTTTGGAGCGCGCCCGGAGCGGAGCCGCCGATGTCCCTCGTCTGCTCTTGCGACAGTACGTCCAAGAGAGCTTCGGAGCACCAGGAGGCCATGGTTAGAGTGGTGCCGACAGAAGGAAGGGACCGGAGGAGAATAAGTGTGGGCCTTTGGCTATGGCTGGGGCTCAAGTTAATATAGCGGGCGAATGGCAATGAGCCGCGACAGACGGATGGACAACTGGCGCCGGAGTAGGTTCGTCGGGCGTGAATGCGGACGCTGCTTCAGTGACTTAACTGCAGATGCGTTGGGTTACTGACATGTGGGCCCAACGAGCTGTCACATCCCTAGCTTCTGGCATTGCTCTAGGTTAGCTTCATGTGTGCATCATGTCTATATTTTTGAAACTTGAATTGAGGAATATTGGAAGCCTCAAAACCCTAAATAAAAGAGGGGCAAAAACCCTAGAAATCTCATTCATTACTCCAAAAGGCTCTTCTTAAATGTTTGATAAATTTTGGTAAGGGTTCTGGTCCCAACCAAAATATTGAACATTTTCAAGGACTTATTTTTGGGACTTTGAATTTAAATCATTAGCTATTTGAATTTGAATTATATTCATATAATTAGAATATAATTTAAATACCCCTGAAATATTTTATAAGCTTTTGGAAAAGTCCATCTAGCAATATAAAATATTCAGAGGAGTTTTTGGCATTGTTTGAATTATTTTAAAATTCAAAACAGTGGCAAAATAAATTAATAAAACAAAACAGAACAGAAAAATATAAAACAGAACTTACCTGGACTTACCTGGCCTCACCCGTGCAGCCCACCAGAGCCGGCCCAGCTCCTGTGCTGGTCCAGCACTGTGCGGCCCAGCCCACCGTGGTCGCCACCGTCTTCAACCTCCTGCCAGTAGGCAGGAGGGCGTGTGCCCGACGCGCGCGCGCACGCTCCGGCCACCTCCTGCTTACCTGCTCGCCGCTGGAGGCACCCGAGGGAGCCACGCACTCCCCCTCGCCCCCTGCACCTCCCTTCTCTTCCCCTGGACCCCGTTCCCTCCTCTGCTTCCCTCCCGCGCACACCACCGAGCGGAGCTCGCCGTCATCATCGCCGTACCCATGGCCACCGGCCACCCCTAGCCTCGCCGATGCACCCAGGAGCTCCGCCTCGACCCCCTCTTCCTTCCCACCGATCCACAGCCCTCCGGAAGCCCAGCATCGCCGCCATCGCCGTCGTCTTCTACCTCGGACCCGCCGGCCATCTTCGTCAAATTCGCCGGCTCCGGACCGTCCCCGACCTCGCCGAGCGTCCCCTCGTCATCGCCGTGAGTCACTGACCCTCTCCCCTAACTCAGCATGCTCCCCTCCATGCCGTAGCACCGTTCCCCACGAGCACCGAAGCCACCGTCCGCCATTGCTGCTGCACGCATAGCCTCCATGCTCCCCTGGCCCCACTGAGCTGCTCTTAGTGCTCCCCATGACTAGCAGGTGCTGCCCAGCCTCTCAGCTCGCTCGCTCGCCAAGCGTAGCCCCGTGCCCGTGCTGGCCCGAACTCCGGTCGCCGCCGCAGGCCCCGTTCCGGTGAGCTCGGGCCACCTCAGCCCCTGCCGTTTGCACAGATGGATGCGGGCGACTCCCAGCTACGCATAGAGCCCCTCCTCCGTCCGTTTGGTCGTCGGAGCACGAAACCCGAAGGCCTCCGCCGCCTCGGCCTCGCCGGCGACTCACCGCCGGCGGGTTAGGCCCTGTTGACCAGGGGTTTGACCCCCCCTGGGTCGATGACAGGTGGGGCCAGCCCCCCCTGTTAATTAGTTTAGTTTATTTTAACTAATTACCCCCCCTGCTGACACTGACATGCGGGCCCAGGCTCTAATTAAAATTAGGTTAGTTAGTTAGTCACTGACGTGTGGACCCCACACGTCAGGTTTGACCCTGACCGACCCCTGTTGACTTGCTGACGTCACGGTGACGCACTGCTGACGCAGTAAATGTTTTCTGGAATTTAAATAATTCTTAAATGATTTATTATTTCCAGAAAATAGCTAAAACTTCAATAAATCATAGAAAATTAACCGTAACTCCAAATTAAATAAATTATATATGAAAACTTATCAGAAAAATTCAAGGAATCCATCTGTACCATTTTCATGCATGTTAGAATAACTTATAGCTGCTGTTTAGCACAAATCAATTAAAGGGCATTTATTAATCACATATGGAGTTTGAATTTGAATTTTATATTCAAACCAACTTCATTTAATCTGTTGCTAGTTGCATTAGCCCAAAACACATTCTTTTTGCCATGTCATGATCATGCATCATATTGTGCATTGCATTGATTGTGTTCCTTTCTGTGTTGCCGGTATTTGTCCCCTCTCGATAGACGTGATACCGATGATGTGATCGTTGACACTGATGAAGACTCAATGTTATCTTCAGAAGTGCCAGGCAAGCAAAACCCCCTTGTTCATTCCGATAAAATCCCACTCTCTCGCTCCTGCTCTCTTTTACTGCATTAGGACAACAACGACATATTTGATACTTGCTGCGGTAGCTGAACCCTTTATCCTTTGCATGACCTGTCATTGCCACAGTAAATAGATGAAACCCACTAGCATTAGTAGGAGTTGTTTGAGCCCTGATGTGCCTACTCATTCATGCTTGTTTGTCATGCCTGCTACTGCTTAGAGTTGAGTCAGGTCTGATTCATCGGGGATGAATCAGAGGCGTGTGAACATGTCCTGCTGTGTGTGAGCTAAGTGTGTGAACACGATTTGGTAAAGGTAGCGGTGAGAGGCCATGTAGGAGTACATGGTGGGTTGTCTCATTGCAGCCGTCCTCAGGAACTGAGTTCTGTGTTTGTGATCCATGACCAGCTACTACCACACATTGGAATGCTTAAGTGCCCCTCTCGGCTTATTAATCAACTTGATCTCTGTCCAGGAGTTGCAACTAGTTTCTGGTGTTTGTAGGTAGTGTTAGTAGTCTACCAAGTGGCACCCGGTACAGGTGGGCTTGGGACAGACTAGGCACAGTGGCCCGGTGTACCAAGTGGCACCCGGTTGGTGGGCTTGGGAACCCTGCACACATCGTTTGGGGCCGTAAGCGACACCCCGGCCGGATCTCCTTGCGGATGGAACCCGAATAGGCGATAAACCTGGACTAGAGACTTGTTCGGTTAGTCAGGTCGTGGCCGACTCCCTCGCCCGGCTTCCGCTTGAAGGTTGCCGAGGTACATGACGTGTACAGGGCGATAAGTGGCGAAAGCGTGTGTGAAGAAGTACACCCCTGCAGGGTTATCATCATCTATTCGAATAGCCGGATTCCTCGGATATGGAAACTTGGACCCCATTGCATAGTTCATAGACAAGTGAAAGTGGATACTCTAAAATACGCAAGATAGGCGTGAGTGCTATGGATGGCGTTCTCGTAGGGAGACGGGAGCGGATCCATAGTGGTGTATTGATATGGTGAATATGTGGACTCGTGTGCGCCACCTCAAAAGAGTTACTTGCAGTCGTAGTTCAGGATAGCCACCGAGTCAAAGCTGGCTTGCTGCAGTTAAACTCCACCACCCCCTTGTTGATAATGATGCATATGTAGATAGATCTGATGTAAGTCTTGCTGGGTACATTTGTACTCACGTTTGCCTATTTTATGTTTTTGCAGAGAGACTTCAGTCTCACTAGTAGTTCCGCTTGGACTTCGACGTTTAGCTTGTTACCTCAGCTACGATCTTGTGCCCTCGGCAGGATCTGATAGATAGTCAGGCTTCTCAGCCTTTTTCATTTATAGATGTCTGTACTCAGACATGATAGCTTCCGCTTGTGTTTTGACTTGTATGCTCTGATTGTTGGGTCATGAGACCCATGTTTGTAATGTCTCGCTCCTCGGAGCCTATTGAATAAACTACTTGAGTCGTAGAGTCATTTTTGTGATGCCATGTTGTATTGCACATATCGAGCATATTGTGTGTATGTTATTGAAATGCTTGGTATGTGTGGGATCTGACTATCTAGTTGTTTATCTTTAGTAGCCTCTCTTACCGGGAAATGTCTCCTAGTGTTACCGCTGAGCCATGGTAGCTTGCTACTGCTCTGGAACACTTAGGCTGGCCGGCATGTGTCCTTCTTCGTTCCTGTGTCTGTCCCTTCGGGGAAATGTCACACTTTGAGTACCGGAGTCCTGTTAGCCCGCTACAGCCCGGTTTACCGGAGTCCTGCTAGCCCAGTGCTACAGCCCGGACCCACTTGCTGATGACCGACACGTTCGAAGCTGGGTCATGAATGCCTGTCCCTGTAAGTCTGTGCCACTTTGGGTTTACGACTAGTCATGTCAGCCCGGGCTCCTTATCATATGGATGCTAGCGACACTATCATATACGTGAGCCAAAAGGCGCAAACGGTCCCGGGCAAAGATAAGGCGACACCCGTGGGGATACCGTGCGTGAGGCCGCAAAGTGATATGAGGTGTTACCGGCTAGATCGATGTGACATCGAGTCGGGGTCCTGACAGCGTTGGTATCAGAGCTTGACTGCCTGTAGGATTACCAAGCCAAACTGGTCGAAGTTGAGTCTAGAAATTCTTTAGTTATATAAGGGAATTGATTGTGGGATGGAACGTAAGGCTCTTTTTACTCCTTAGACCTCATGGCCTTCTAATCTGAGTCATCATCTTCTCTTCTACGGGGATTAAGAACTAGGCTTTCTCTTCTTTCTATCAGGATCACGTGTTACTAATCCGTAGACTTATAAGATTGTTGGATTTAAGCTTGAGTTCAGCTTCTACTACTTCCGTATGTTAATTGTTGATCTCGAAACCTTGATATCGTGCTTCTGAGTGGTTATGCCACCATTTTTGTGAATGTCTCAAATCCTTTCTGAGCATTTACAGCCGTTATGCTGTCCGAGTCATCCCAGGTTTCTAAGTAGTCTGATGCATTTGCAAATCCTTTCTTCCCGTTTCAATGTTCCCATGGGCCAGATTAACCACACTAATCAGTGAGTTGAGGTACTCCGTTACCTTGACATATATGTTGGAGATATTATTATGACCCTAGGTGTCTTAGGGGATCATCTAGTAATTTAGCCATGATTGTGTCCCAGTGTGATGATTCTGGCCATCATTCTCGCAATCATCCCTTGATGCCACTTAGTTAGTAGGTATTCCATTCCGGGGTTCTTGAACCCGAGATTCACTCTACCTACTTCATGTTGATAGTAATTGCTAGCGCCTTTAGGATATTTGTAACCTTTGCGATAGTCCTTGAAGTCCGTGGTATCTTCTTCTTCCAAATACCATGAACTACTTATGGTAGAAGTTCCTCGTTGGACTGAAATATCACAACAGGATTATTCTTGAGGAGTTCTCCATTCATAAATCGTGACTCTGCCAGTTCTACCTTTCTGCATGGATTATCCGGAAGAATTATGTTGAACTTGGTTCGACATACTAATTTATGCATCCACAACTCAGAAAGTTATATGTTCCTTTGAGTTGACCCTCTTTAGTTGTTTTCTGACCCTTGTCTATCAATTGATAGTCAAGAGTATGCATGCATTCGTTATCGATGCCTATTACTCTTGTGGTCCGTCAAGCCATTCTGTCCTGAATGACTTGGAGAAACAAACTCCAGTACCTCATCCATATCTAGGATTGGGTCAAAGCAGTTGTATTCCGCAGATCAAATGCCAATCCAGCTTTTGGTTCTGTTCTACCTTGGAGTATTACCCCCTTTATGTCAGAATTGTCATGAGAACTGCACCAACTCTCATGAATTTTGACGTAGTGATACTTCTCACCATCATTAGTCATTCCTCGGCCCTCGTGTTGATGCAACCGGAATACCGACAAGTGAATCGTGATGTGTGAAATCAATACTCCTAGCAACCTCGTTGCTTGGTAGTAAAAGGGCAATAATTTCATTCTTAGCGTGTTGGTTCTTGAATCACCATTCTAAGATTGATCGTGCTACCTTGTCCATCTTTCCGGTGCACCTTCGATCAATGAGTTAGGATTGTGCCAATCCCTCGCTCTGTTGATCATATCGTCTTGCCCTGAAAAGCAAGATTGTTCCTGAGCTTAATAGCATATCGGTGGTTGTGATCTTCCGATTATCTTCTCGGAAGTATCACCGGGTCGTCACCCGACCGCTATGTTGAGCTCGTAATCAAGTTGGTTTATCCTTGTAAACCACCCCTTCTCCGAGAGTCTGTGTTGGATACCCCTGAGCTAGATGGTTAAGCTGAACAGCAACTTGGAGAGTTGGAAGATAAAAGCTTGCCTAACTTAGTTCGTTCCAAAGGGATATTCTTGTGTAGTGTGTGTTGAAGAAAGGTGATATCTTCATCGATTGGTCCCTGTGATCAGTTGCTGGATCTATTATCTTATCCAATCTTTGATTTGAGTATGGGCTATCGTCAAATCAAATCAGAACCAACGATATTCGTAATGTTGTCTTACTCGTGGTTTTCCTCGAGCATACACCATTATATTCTTATGGGTCTGACCAATGCTATCACCGTGTTCACACGATGGTGGAAGTCCAGTGATATGGGAATTCCGATGAGTTGTTGTTGAGCTCATCGACAACATCCTTATCTTCTCCATGATTCTGTTGGACATTAAGCTAGTGTTGGATACTTCGTAAACAATGCCTTCGAGTTCCGTCTCTGAGGTATATGTTTGGATGAAAGAAGTGACTTCCTTTGATTCACGTGCATTTGATGTAAGTTGCCGCCGTGAATTCGAGAAAGCATGTTTTTACCTCCTCTGGAACCATCCCAAGTCAGTTATGCACGTGCGAAGTATTCTGTGGTTTGATAGACTGATCATCTTCATTCCATATGTGTATCCTAGCACACCAAGCCACTGACTGATTTGTTCAAGGAGAAGGAGTATCTTCATAAGAGCTAATCCGGACTTATGAAAGAACTTCGATATCCTCGCTGATGGTTCCCAACCATAACTCGGTAGTGTTTTATTGTAAGACTACCAAGTGATCATGTTTTGTCTGGGACAGCGTGTTCACACGTGTGTAGCAGAACCAGCTCATGTTTTGGAGCTTGCTATCGTAGTTCATTTCCCGAGAATCTCGCAACGTCATCTCGTCGAATTGTGTTGCAAACTTTCGTTTTCTTCCTAGACTCAATGAGTCTGGAATATTCTGACACCAACCAGTTCTGAATCTCAGGCAGATATGATGGTTGGAGCATTTCCCAAGAACTATGATATTGGTCCCTCGATAACTGGTGAAGTGGATGTCGTGGCCAGCACCACCCAGCCGAAAGACCTGTTATTGTAGTATCTTGATTGAGGAAGTTGGCCACCTCCCCATAAGGATTTCGTAGGATTTACCTCCGTAACTGTTTCTTATGGATTCTATTGCTCCCGAAGTCCGACCTTTACTTGATGTTCTATATATCAAACCATATCTATGAATGGGTTACCCTAGCACATCAAGGAGAACATTAGAAGCGGAGTGCTAAATGTCTCTCGGTCGATCATCCAGATTTTTATTTCCTTGGCCTCGCTAAGATGAAATCTGAGAAAGTGTTATCCTCCTTTGCATCTGCATCGTCCATCGCTATTCATCATGGTAGTATGTCGTGTTGTCAGCATCCTTGACACGGATGTTGGTAAACCTTGATGAATATGGAAATGCTCAAGTTCTTGAGAGCACGCACAAGCGCTACGTGTTATCATCGACACTAACTGGGATTCCTCTCAGTTTCCTCGGCAATGCTATGACCCTTTCAAACAGTGAATCCACTCTCTTTTGTTGGGTTCTTCCCCAGTTACCAGAATCATTCCCAACATTTGCATTTTGTTCCCAGCCTGCACCGCCAATGTGCCCTTCTACCATGGGTCTCTTCCATTTCCGGTGATAAGCAAAATCATCCATTGCGTTGTCTTCAACAAGGTAATCCACATCATCCAAGTCCGAGTATGCCATTCTACCGACCCCCTCCAAACGATCGCTCGAGAATTGCCTTAGGCTGGTTTAAAGAGTTTCAATGATCTCTGAATCAAAAGTAATTCTTTTTGCCACTTAAGGGGATATCTCTACGAGTCACCTTCCCTAAGATGCCTCGTTGTGGTATCATGGCAATCCAACTCCTCGCTACCTTGACAATCGTTTACCACCTTCTTAGGTGTGGAATCGTTGTCTACCTAGTGAACCTTCGTCATCCGTTTCTTCCACCCCTCTTGATGTGTATCTCGTGCCTCAACCCGAGAGATGGTCCTATGTCTCATTCCGTGAGTTGTTCGATCTTCGAGAAGATCGACCCTTCTAGAGTCTCCTTCTTCCCTCCATGTCATGTTGACAGGATTTTCAAGGCAAGACTTCAAGACAATGATGGTGAATGAATCAACGTTCAACTGAAGTGCACCCTGGATCGTGAAGATTGTACTAGTTTGCGTTTCCCCTTCATCCTACCCTACGCTTGAATCTCGAGACGAGATTCTTGTTTAGTGGGGGTGAGTTGTCACATCCCTAGCTTCTGGCATTGCTCTAGGTTAGCTTCATCTGTGCATCATGTCTATATTTTTGAAACTTGAATTGAGGAATATTGGAAGCCTCAAAACCCTAAATAAAAGAGGGGCAAAAACCCTAGAAATCTCATTCATTACTCCAAAAGGCTCTTCTTAAATGTTTGATAAATTTTGGTAAGGGTTCTGGTCCCAACCAAAATATTGAACATTTTCAAGGACTTATTTTTGGGACTTTGAATTTAAATCATTAGCTATTTGAATTTGAATTATATTCATATAATTAGAATATAATTTAAATACCCCTGAAATATTTTATAAGCTTTTGGAAAAGTCCATCTAGCAATATAAAATATTCAGAGGAGTTTTTGGCATTGTTTGAATTATTTTAAAATTCAAAACAGTGGCAAAATAAATTAATAAAACAAAACAGAACAGAAAAATATAAAACAGAACTTACCTGGACTTACCTGGCCTCACCCGTGCAGCCCACCAGAGCCGGCCCAGCTCCTGTGCTGGTCCAGCACTGTGCGGCCCAGCCCACCGTGGTCGCCACCGTCTTCAACCTCCTGCCAGTAGGCAGGAGGGCGTGTGCCCGACGCGCGCGCGCACGCTCCGGCCACCTCCTGCTTACCTGCTCGCCGCTGGAGGCACCCGAGGGAGCCACGCACTCCCCCTCGCCCCCTGCACCTCCCTTCTCTTCCCCTGGACCCCGTTCCCTCCTCTGCTTCCCTCCCGCGCACACCACCGAGCGGAGCTCGCCGTCATCATCGCCGTACCCATGGCCACCGGCCACCCCTAGCCTCGCCGATGCACCCAGGAGCTCCGCCTCGACCCCCTCTTCCTTCCCACCGATCCACAGCCCTCCGGAAGCCCAGCATCGCCGCCATCGCCGTCGTCTTCTACCTCGGACCCGCCGGCCATCTTCGTCAAATTCGCCGGCTCCGGACCGTCCCCGACCTCGCCGAGCGTCCCCTCGTCATCGCCGTGAGTCACTGACCCTCTCCCCTAACTCAGCATGCTCCCCTCCATGCCGTAGCACCGTTCCCCACGAGCACCGAAGCCACCGTCCGCCATTGCTGCTGCACGCATAGCCTCCATGCTCCCCTGGCCCCACTGAGCTGCTCTTAGTGCTCCCCATGACTAGCAGGTGCTGCCCAGCCTCTCAGCTCGCTCGCTCGCCAAGCGTAGCCCCGTGCCCGTGCTGGCCCGAACTCCGGTCGCCGCCGCAGGCCCCGTTCCGGTGAGCTCGGGCCACCTCAGCCCCTGCCGTTTGCACAGATGGATGCGGGCGACTCCCAGCTACGCATAGAGCCCCTCCTCCGTCCGTTTGGTCGTCGGAGCACGAAACCCGAAGGCCTCCGCCGCCTCGGCCTCGCCGGCGACTCACCGCCGGCGGGTTAGGCCCTGTTGACCAGGGGTTTGACCCCCCCTGGGTCGATGACAGGTGGGGCCAGCCCCCCCTGTTAATTAGTTTAGTTTATTTTAACTAATTACCCCCCCTGCTGACACTGACATGCGGGCCCAGGCTCTAATTAAAATTAGGTTAGTTAGTTAGTCACTGACGTGTGGACCCCACACGTCAGGTTTGACCCTGACCGACCCCTGTTGACTTGCTGACGTCACGGTGACGCACTGCTGACGCAGTAAATGTTTTCTGGAATTTAAATAATTCTTAAATGATTTATTATTTCCAGAAAATAGCTAAAACTTCAATAAATCATAGAAAATTAACCGTAACTCCAAATTAAATAAATTATATATGAAAACTTATCAGAAAAATTCAAGGAATCCATCTGTACCATTTTCATGCATGTTAGAATAACTTATAGCTGCTGTTTAGCACAAATCAATTAAAGGGCATTTATTAATCACATATGGAGTTTGAATTTGAATTTTATATTCAAACCAACTTCATTTAATCTGTTGCTAGTTGCATTAGCCCAAAACACATTCTTTTTGCCATGTCATGATCATGCATCATATTGTGCATTGCATTGATTGTGTTCCTTTCTGTGTTGCCGGTATTTGTCCCCTCTCGATAGACGTGATACCGATGATGTGATCGTTGACACTGATGAAGACTCAATGTTATCTTCAGAAGTGCCAGGCAAGCAAAACCCCCTTGTTCATTCCGATAAAATCCCACTCTCTCGCTCCTGCTCTCTTTTACTGCATTAGGACAACAACGACATATTTGATACTTGCTGCGGTAGCTGAACCCTTTATCCTTTGCATGACCTGTCATTGCCACAGTAAATAGATGAAACCCACTAGCATGAGTAGGAGTTGTTTGAGCCCTGATGTGCCTACTCATTCATGCTTGTTTGTCATGCCTGCTACTGCTTAGAGTTGAGTCAAGTCTGATTCATCGGGGATGAATCAGAGGCGTGTGAACATGTCCTACTATGGGTGAACTAAGTGTGTGAACACGATTTGGTAAAGGTAGCGGTGAGAGGCCATGTAGGAGTACATGGTGGGTTGTCTCATTGCAGCCGTCCTCAGGAACTGAGTTCTGTGTTTGTGATCCATGATCAGTTACTACCACACATTGGGCTCCGGGCGCTCCAAGCTCTCTCGACTTATTAATCAACATGATCTCTGTCCAGGAGTTGCAACTAGTTTCTGGTGTTTGTAGGTAGTGTTAGTAGTCTACCAAGTGGCACCCGGTACAGGTGGGCTTGGGACAGACTAGGCACAGTGGCCCGGTGTACCAAGTGGCACCCGGTTGGTGGGCTTGGGAACCCTGCACACATCGTTTGGGGCCGTAAGCGACACCCCGGCCGGATCTCCTTGCGGATGGAACCCGAATAGGCGATAAACCTGGACTAGACACTTGTTCGGTTAGTCAGGTCGTGGCCGACTCCCTCGCCCGGCTTCCGCTTGAAGGTTGCCGAGGTACATGACGTGTACAGGGCGATAAGTGGCGAAAGCGTGTGTGAAGAAGTACACCCCTGCAGGGTTAACATCATCTATTCGAATAGCCGGATTCCTCGGATATGGAAACTTGGACCCCATTGCATAGTTCATAGACAAGTGAAAGTGGATACTCTAAAATACGCAAGATAAGCGTGAGTGCTATGGATGGCGTTCTCGTAGGGAGACGGGAGCGGATCCATAGTGGTGTATTGATATGGTGAATATGTGGACTCGTGTGCGCCACCTCAAAAGAGTTACTTGCAGTCGTAGTTCAGGATAGCCACCGAGTCAAAGCTGGCTTGCTGCAGTTAAACTCCACCACCCCCTTGTTGATAATGATGCATATGTAGATAGATCTGATGTAAGTCTTGCTGGGTACATTTGTACTCACGTGTGCCTATTTTATGTTTTTGCAGAGAGACTTCAGTCTCACTAGTAGTTCCGCTTGGACTTCGACGTTTAGCTTGTTACCTCAGCTACGATCTTGTGCCCTCGGCAGGATCTGATAGATAGTCAGGCTTCTCAGCCTTTTTCATTTATAGATGTCTGTACTCAGACATGATAGCTTCCGCTTGTGTTTTGACTTGTATGCTCTGATTGTTGGGTCATGAGACCCATGTTTGTAATGTCTCGCTCCTCGGAGCCTATTGAATAAACTACTTGAGTCGTAGAGTCATTTTGTGATGCCATGTTGTATTGCACATATCGAGCATATTGTGTGTATGTTATTGAAATGCTTGGTATGTGTGGGATCTGACTATCTAGTTGTTTATCTTTAGTAGCCTCTCTTACCGGGAAATGTCTCCTAGTGTTATCGCTGAGCCATGGTAGCTTGCTACTGCTCTGGAACACTTAGGCTGGCCGGCATGTGTCCTTCTTCGTTCCTGTGTCTGTCCCTTCGGGGAAATGTCACGCTTTGAGTACCGGAGTCCTGTTAGCCCGCTACAGCCCGGTTTACCGGAGTCCTGCTAGCCCAGTGCTACAGCCCGGACCCACTTGCTGATGACCGACACGTTCGAAGCTGGGTCATGAATGCCTGTCCCTGTAAGTCTGTGCCACTTTGGGTTTACGACTAGTCATGTCAGCCCGGGCTCCTTATCATATGGATGCTAGCGACACTATCATATACGTGAGCCAAAAGGCGCAAACGGTCCCGGGCAAAGATAAGGCGACACCCGTGGGGATACCGTGCGTGAGGCCGCAAAGTGATATGAGGTGTTACCGGCTAGATCGATGTGACATCGAGTCGGGGTCCTGACACGAGCATCTTGCCCGCATGTCAGTGATACACCAATTGCACCTGCAGTTAAGTCCGATGGATGCGGCATTGACATTCTGGAGAGACAGTGACCGTTTCAGGCGGGAAGCACGCGCTAGTGATGGAAGGGCTTTCGGTGTGAAGTGGCACTAAGATCGGTCGCTCACGATAGTACATACCGTACCATACTACCATAGTACCCTCTCTAGCTAGGCTATTTTATAGATTGTCGTTGTGATGGACGATATACATGAGCAAGGCGGTCCGAGTATGACCGTTGGTGTTGAGCCAGGTGAATACATGCTCGGTGTTCGCGTAGGCCTCCATCAAATGTCTAAACAGTAATGTCAGGCACCGCCAGGGTGCGCGGGTGATGGGCTCACCGTTTGCGTTGCTCCATGAGCAATACTTTGATTTAGAGGGTGACGTGCGTGCATTAGCATGCTTTGACAGCGTGAGCGTGAGTGTCTGACGCGAAGTATTTCATTTTCATTTGGCTGACGAGAGTGCGTTGCAGCTCCGTGGTTTGATTCCCCACATACGCATAATTTTGGTTTTTACAGTATTTCTTCCTCCATTGACAGGTAGGCCCGCATAGATAGATATAGAAAATGAGCTGATGAGGCGCATGCGGACTGTTTGATTGGTCAACCAGACAAATACGGAGCTATACGCTGAGCTAGTGACCGTATAATCACCATATCTCGTATACAATTATCAAAGTGAGCTATCAAGACAAGTTCGATGACCACCAATGCATTTTACTCGGTAATAAATGACCAGGATTGAAGAGGAATCCAAATTTGCTTCGTCTTCTGTCCTTGAGCTCTTGACAAACCAATGCACTATACGGTTGTCCGGCCACTCCACCCCAGAGCTCTCACCAAGCGTCGTTCATGCCACCGCGCCACACACTAACCGGTAAGGCAGCGATGGCATCCCGTCGCACCGAGTTCCTCGCTGCCCACGACCGCACACAAAATGGTAGGGAAGCGATGGCATCCCGCCGTGCCGAGTTCATCGCCGCTCGCGACCTCACAACTTCTAAGAGGAATTTGAAGATGCCAAGGCCGAATGGGCGGTAGAGCAAGAGGCGGCCAAAGCCGCACAGAGGGAGCGGAAAAGTCAGAAAGCACTCAAGAAAAGAGAGGCCCACCGCCGCAAGAAAGAAAAGGACGCACGCGCTACTGCGGAGAGGTCGGCGGAGATCCAAGCATGGTGGGGTGTCGCCAACAAAGCCGGGAAGGAGAATGACGGCGTTTGGCCAGCATGTGAGAAGTAGTAGTACTAGTAGTTAGTGTGTGTGTGTGTGTGTGTGTGTGTCTGTGTCTGAGTACGAGCATGTACCAGTACAACTAGTTACTACTGTTGTTTTTAGAGAAAATTACCAGTACATTAGCCTAGACTAAATGGAAAAATTCCTATCATATGCATCAAATGGCATCTCTTTCTCTATAGGAATTGAGATGCATGTCATCTCACTTCCTATGATTTTCATATTCATATAAAATTCCTATCCTATGAACGAAAGGAGGCCTCTGTTGGAGTAACTACTGTAGCTAGCAGTACTGCTGGTACAGTAGTTTTCTTCAAGAAGCAGAATTCAACGAAGTCATGATGGTTCCTTCGTCCGACAACTTCAAAGTGGGAAGTGGGACTGTGATTTGACGGCTCATTAGTCATTGTTACTGCAACGCGACGACCTGGGTGACTCTCTCTTGGAGTTGTGCGTGCATGGCAAGTGGACCAGGATGGTCGACGTCCCACATGTTGGCGAAAGGAAGTATTCTTTCCGATATCGAGGAGCAAGGAAACTGCATGGTATAGTATCACTGCTGATTGGTTCGCAAAAAAATTAGTATCACTGCTGATTTATAATTATTTTTTTATTTCTGATGAATGCTAGCATTTCAACTCTTACGACGAAGGGTGCCAAACACGACACGTGCTGGATGTCCCACACGTCGGCGAAAGGAGTGGGACATGAACAACGTGGTAGAGCCCAGCGTAAAAAAAACAGCATGGTAGAGCGTCTCCACTTCTTCCACTTCTAGGTCAGAGACCACACGTAGTAGTACTTAGTGGTATGAATGATACAAAGTGCGACCTGGAGAGAAAGACACGTCTAGTTGGAAGGTCTCGGGGCATACACGTAAAAAAATATAAAAGTTAATATGTGCCTCCAACTAATATAGTAGTAGTAGAGTACTTAGGCACGTACTCCATAACATCACCGTGCATTGCACGTAGAACATTTAGTGGTAGTACATAGTAAGAGACAAATGCCGCCCAAGAGTTCCCTTCTCGACCCACTTTTGGGTGTTTGGTAGAGTGTATGGAGGGCGCATGAGTCCACACTAGTTTAGCACAATACACTAGAAGCATGCATGAAGAGAGCATGCATGAAGAGGGGTGTTGAGTTGAGCATGCATGAAGAGGGGTGTTGAGTTGAGCATGCATTAAGAGGGAACAACTATGCTGAGACGAGAACACAACCAAACACACCCTATATGACACGCATGTTCATACCATTTGTGCCTTTCTACTTCACTTACTACACTACATTACTCAGGTTCGTACGTCCACTCCTGGGTACATGTCCGTCTTGTAGTTCTAGTCCCACGTGTTCTTCGTATAGATGGAATGATCCTTGCATAACACGTGCACCTTGATGCTAGATGTCTCGCGTGTTGGCAAAAGGATGAACAAAGCTCACGTAAAAAAATAGAGTGGAAGAACATAGATTCCGGACGACCAAGAAGGAGCAAGGAACCTCGTGGTGGAGCGTCTGCACTCAAAATATTTAATATTATTCAACAATATAAAATTAACCAATCATCTCCATAGTGGACTAGAAGAGTACAAAACATGGCAGCCCAGTGTAGTTACATCATACTAGTACATGGCTAACCTACGCTATCACCATATTTCCTGGCTTCCATGCGACACCCATCTCTAGTAATCTAGCAGCCTGTATCGCTTCTCCCTCCTCGTCTCTATCAAAGTGCGGTGGGCTGGCGTTTTTGCCGTCTATTGAGGTCGGTTAACTCATCACATGTTAGTGACATGCCAAGAGTATTCTAAAAAAATTCCTTTCACGTTCCGTTTTCAAAAAGAAAAAAATCCTTTCACGTATGAATTTGCCTATATGCTTTGAGCAACTTGCATGTCCTATACTGCTCCTGTTTGATACTCTAACTTAGCTAGAGGTTAGACTAACTCATGACTAACCCTGAACCAACTGTAGCCAAAGAGGTGTTTGGGTGACAGGGTTAGATTGACAATAAATGCACTTGATGGAGAGAGAAAAGTGATTTTTCAGTGGTCCCGATGAGAACTATCTCCAGTTAGCACCTCTTGGGTGGGATAGTTTTTTTTGGTGTGTTCGGTGCAACTTGCTCCAATTTAAACCCTCATGCTTGGATACTTTAGGGCTATTTGAGCCCCAACTAGCTCAAACTAACTCTAACCCATGGATCCAAACAGGGCCTATGGCCAGTCTCGACGTGGAGCAGTCGCGTGCATCGGGAAGCGGCGCTCTCTCGGCCATCGCGCCACTTCAAAGCCGGCGCCAGTGAGAGGTCACCTCCGCTCTGGCCGGGCATTAATGTGGCACTGACGCTCCAGGGTGACGCTGACCATTTCACGCGAGAAGCGCGCGCTGGCAAGGGAGTATAGGTTTTGAACCGTTTCAGGTGTAGTACTGGTAGTTTGCAAAACTACTCAATTATTGCACTCAGTTTCCTAAGAAATTGTTGTAAAAAACGTTACTCCACAGCCCGCTTCCCTTCTCATTCCTCTTCCATCACCCGCGCATGTCCGCGGGAAGCAACCGGTCAACCCTTATATAGGAGTGCTAGCACAAAAAGATGCATGCATGACCACTAAAATTTCCATATTAAAGCACCGCTCCAGCGAGAGTATGGCGTGTGTTGTTACCTTCGGCCGGGCCATGGCTACCGGGCGACGACAACCAGAGAAGAGGCGACGGGAGGGGAATGAATGCAGCTACTGTTTGGGTTCGCCTTCCGGCTTAAATAAATGTGCGGCATCATGTGTACCCGTGGGTGCACAAATTGTAACATATGTGTCTGCTTAAGTGGGCATCACGTAACTGGTGTGTGTGAGAGAGAGATTCTGAGAGACAGAGTGCGTGTGTGCGACTCTACTCTTTGGACATGTACTCAACCTTTTGCATCGGGATATAAGTATAATGGTATTTACTTTAGCTAGTAATTTACGTGGCCATGTTAACGTGGTTGTGTCAAAAAAATGTCACTTCCTGCTCGTGATTTGCGTTATATAATTACAAGCAAGATTCTCGTGCATTGCATGGAACATCAATATGAATTTTTTTACAAAACACCTATTGTGATTGACCCATGCAGGAGTAATCCCATGTGTAAAAACTAATGAATCTCGAGAATTTTATCGAAAAACTGGTATCTCGAGAATGTCATCAAAAAAATGAAAGATGAGAGATAAGGCGAGGAGGAGTGGATCGTGGTGGTGACTGGTGGTCGGAATGGGCGGAGGCATGGGGATGGACAGCGCCGGCAGGCGGCAGCGGCCACCATGCATGCTAGATTGTTCCATAGACTTATTTCTTTTTTAATTGCTGAGCAATGAGGTTGTGGGAGATAATGATGTGGAGAGAGGTGCGGGTATCTTTTGTAAAATTATCATAGTTTGCTTTCTATCCGTCAAATATAGATCATACGGTGTGTATTACAAGATGGCAGGCACACCATCATCGCCAACTCGTTTTTTATAAGGGTACAGATGATAAGTTTGCTGACTACTAAAGTAAAGTGGAATTTGTCCATGTTATGCAAGTAAATAAAGGTGATTGTTTATCATACGGGTAAGGTTGGATGAAGGGTGGTAGGAACAAATGCTCCGCCTAGAGCATGTGTGTGTGAGATGGAGTCTTAGTGTGTGTGTGTGGTGTGTGTGAGAGAGAGAGAGAGAGATGGAGTCTTAGTTTGTGTGTGTGAGAGAGAGAGAGAAAGAGAGATGGAGTCTTAGTGTGTCTGTGTGTGTGTGTGTGTCGCGGGGTCCTCTGTGGCGGATGTAATTTAAGTGTGCACGACTTCATCATAGAGAGGTGATGTGTATGGCGGAGGCCACCAATGATGGGGTGCGAGAGAGAAAATGCCCGTAGAGAGGGAAGAGAAGGTGTGTGCGCGTGAGAGGAGTCGACATCGAGAGACACCGAGGAAGACTACTATATATCGATGGTGCATGTAGGCAGGAATTAAACAAAGGGATGGTCTTATTGGTTCCGGGGATATAGGGGAAGAGTGAGAGACGGGGGGGTAGCTAGAAGGAGATTGTTAAGTGTGAGTGTGTGTTTTACCCATCCAAGCGGAAGTTATGTGCATAAAAGAGGAGAACGATTCGATGTGGCTTTAGGATTGAGGGTAATTAACTACGTATGGAGACATAGAGACCTTGAACGTGCATGTGTGATAGGTATACATGTATACGTGGGATGTGTGTGTGTGCGCGCGCTTATGATCGAGATAAAAGAAAGAAGACACAAGTCATAAGATCAACGACATGGGAGAGACGAATCGGTATGATAATATGCATGCATGTGAGAATGCAGGGAAGAAGGACCGACAATTGAGCATGTATTTTTGTCTTTAAGAGATAGTGGCGTGGGCTGGAGCATGCATCTATGGCGAGCAGAGGGAGTGAGGCACAACGATTGTGCAAAAGAGATCAACCTATAAATGCATATGTATGGAGAGACATATATAGTGTGGGTGATGGGAAGCAAGACTCCGTGCGAGAAAGAAATGTTGACGGAGAAACTACAGATAAATACAGAGATGGAGATACTAGCTAGAGGGATATCCGCTAGTTTGGGTGTTGGAGATGACCGCCAGGTGGTTTAGAGGGTGAAGTTATATATGTGTGTGAGAGGGCACTTGACTGCATGTAGAGAGAAACATATGTAGTGTGCGTGATAGGAATCAAGAGTGAGGGCGAGAAAGAAGGTTGATGGAGAAACAGATAAATAGAAAGATAAAGATGCTAGCTAGTGTGCGTTAGAGATAGGAGTCGAGTGGATCAGAAGTCTGAGTTATGTGTGTGTGTGTGAGAGAGAGATAGAGAGAGGGTGCATGTGAGTCACATACAAACAGATATCAGAGAGAAATGAGATCCCGAGAGACGGAGTTTTGTGTCTGCAAGAGAGAAAGATATTTCACAACGAGAGTGATAGCTAGAGAGACATATGAGGGAACGCAAGATATATCTAGGGAGAGAGAGTGTGTGTGAGCGGCATACAAGAGAACAATGGAGAAATATGAGACCCTGGGAGACAGAGTTTGTGTTTGTGTGTGAGAAAGAGATATTTAAGAGGAAGAGTCGTAGGTTCTCACATCTAAGGAGCGAAAGACATCTCTGTATGAGGGGTGTGCGAGTGGCACACATGGGAATAGTAGAGAGAAATGAGACCCCGAGAGACAAAGTTTTGTGTTTGTGTGAGAGGAAGAGATTCCACATGGAGAATCATACTTAGAGACACATAGCAGGGAGCGAGATATACTTAGAGAGAGATAGAGTGATGAAGGTCGAGGAAGAGAGTATCATCAGTGTGTTACGGAGATAAAAGATCATTGTCGACATACAGGTAGCATGAGAGATACCTGAGAGACGATGAACGCATATAGGTCCAGAGAGATAGTCCTATATAAGCATGAGTGAAAGCTATATGAGACGAATATCTGGATTAAATGGGATTCAAATATTTAAACTGGAGATCACGACATCAATAATATCATAACGCAAATTGGTGTATCAAACATGCATATTCATTTGAATTTGGGCACATGTGTAATGTTATATAGTTTATCAATATTGGTGATCCATAGATTCTTTAATTACAAACAATGCATGGTTTATATGCAATTAATGTCTAAACGGGATTACACTATATGTTGCGTGTTTGAAACACATTATACATGTTTGAGAAGTAAAAAAACGATGAAACACACATAAATTGGAGACAGTTAGCGAGGAATGCATACATTAGATTTTAACATAAAGTGGTTTCAAATGTTTGAAAATCCAAATTAATGGATACAACCTTATGAATCTGAGATCATGCCATTTGTAAACCATATTTATGTATAAATGGTGTTGTGCTTTTGAAAGTATATATATATATATAAATGATGTATATAGAATGTAATTCCAATTGAAAACGGATCCCGCGCGAAAAAAATTAGAATACAAACGGGATTCGAATTGATTTGGCACGAGCATAAACGTGCACTCTGCAAAATTTGAACGAAGCGGGGAAAGTCGCAGTAAGCACCCGAAACCAAAATCTGCGAGATGGAAATTACTACTGCCTATCCCTGCCACGCAAAGCCTATCTACTGGATTTCTATAGGTTTCGGTAGGGGTAGGTTTGTAATTTCACCCAAATGTGACGTAATCGCCTCTCACCCAGATTCATACACGGTGGGCGCCAAAACACAGTGTGTCCTCGGCCGAAATCGACTCCCTCCCCGATTCATATAAATATACACAGTGGGCGCCAAAAAGAAACTCTTGTCGGCAAATATTCGGTGTATGCGAGATTACCGTCCTATCCCCAACCGACTAATGTTGTTGTGATGTAGTAGAAATTTGAAACGGGGGCTAAGTTTGTAAATTTCCTCGCATTTGAGACAAGCGCACCCTGAATACATGGTTCCCCCCTTCCTCTCTACCTCCCTTTTCCCCATTCGTACTCCGTGGGCGCCAAAACACCCTCTCCACCCCACCCTCCTCCGTCTGCCGACGTCCGCCACCCCATCCACCGCCGTCCTCCTCCACCATGTGGAGCTGATACGCCGACGCCGCCGTCCATTACAAGAGATCGACCTCTCTCATCCACGGCTTCAGACCGGGATCCTTGCATCCCGTCCTCTCGCTTCATCCCCGTCATCATCCACCTTGCCGGTACCGCTCCTACGACCGTCTCGTCCACCGCGCCCCGCCGCCACTGTCTACCCTCCTAGATCTGGTTCCACACCGCCGTCAGCCATCGCTACCGCATCACTGTCAAATTCTCAGCAGATGTGTACACGGCGCCGCATCACAGGTGATACTCTTTTGTTTCTACTCAACTTATTTATCGCAGCAACAAAATAGATCACCACTGCTTTACTCTGATTTCTTGTCTTGGTTGCGAAGTTGCCTTTGTACGGTTTGCACCTTCAGATCCGCCATGGCATGCTCAACACTATACTCCCAATGCTTATGATTTTCCCCTTTTATATTCCACACTAGTTAAATCACAGTAGACTAAATTTTTCAGAGCTCGGCGGAGTTCACCGTTGCGAACGAAGGGGCTCGGGTGGTTGTGGGGCCTCGCCGAACAAAGAAAACTCGATGCGGGTGGGGGTTGGGTGGGGGTGGGGGTGGGGGTGGCGGAGGAACACAGGCGGTGGGGGCCGGTGGTCCGGCCGGTGGCCCGTGCGGTGTTCTGTATGGGAAGAATCAGAGACGAGGAAGAAGATGGGTTAGGAGACGTAGGATCTTCATCCAACCGCCTGAAATGGTCGAGCGACAGCTGGGAGTTGCATTCTTAATGCGCTCTGGTTCATCATGTGTGGGCACTGTGCAACCAACATTTTATTATCCAAAATCTGCTTGCTCTTCTTTACCATGTTCCTCTTCCGTTCTTCTTAAATATGTACTCTCTCCATTCCTAAATACAAGTCTTTGTATAGATTCCACCATGGACTACATATGGAGCAAAATTAGTGAATCTACACTCTAAAATGTATCTGGATACATCTGTATGTGATCCATAGTGGAAATCTCTACCAAGACTTATATTTTGGAACGGGGGGAGAGTATGATAGTAGTACAGTATGTTCCTTGTACTTAAGATGAGCAGGGACATTTGCAGTGTAGAGGTCTATACAGTCGGTTGTGATGGACACTTTGAGCCTCTTTGATTCGTAGGATCTTGTAAACATAGGAATAGGATTTGTAGTGGCCTGCCCACTTGAATCCTATAAGAATAGCAAGGAAATACGGGGAGTTGTGTCGCCTTTGAGAGTTACACTGATATTAACAGTACCGCACCTTCACTTGAAGAGAGCTGGTATCCGAAGCCTTGCTAGCCGTACCGGCAAACTAGCACATATATTCCAGCAAGTTCCACTTTGCTCATTTACTCTGATGCTTAAGGTTTTCCCGTTATATCTACACTATGATCTGTGTAGCTGATTTGTGTCGCACTAGCAGCAGTCCACTCTTGAAGCTAAACACTGCAATGACTTACAAAATTGGCACCAAGGCATTGATTGCCATTCTGGATGCAATGAAACTCATACGCTCCCCACCTGTTGACTCTTGCTCAGAATATGATTCTAATGACTCTTGTTCATTTGCCACATATAGAGAGACATCATGGAATTGCATTTCTTTGGGCGCTGTGATTCATCATGAGTGGGCAACCAACATTGTATGCAATGAAGCGGAACCTCAAGAATATGCTTCCTCTTATGTTCTTTAACATGTTCCTCTTTGTTTATTCTGTATTTAGTACGTACAGTATGTTCCTTGTCAGGAAGGGGCACAGGGACATCTGCAGTCAACAGCTGATAGAGCTGGCCTGTACGTGATCGATAGGCTTTCAATTACTAGCGGCAATACAACACCATATTTTCAAGCCAGTTCCACTTTCACGATTTATATATCGTGGTTATGGTGTACCCCTATTATGTACACTATGATCTGCCTAGTTGTTGTGTGCTCTTGTTATCATGGTTTGGCAATAAACTCTCTGTACAGTATATTATGAACCTGTCATCTGCCATCTGTCCTTACTTCTGGAGCCTATTTTTTGTGTACTTGTGCCAGATTATATAAATGCACGCACCATATTACAACACACATGAGCTCTCTCATCAGAATCCAGTGATAGCACACAAGTGTTTATAGGGGCGCCCCTATCATCTGCATTACAAAGATCATCTCACAACTATTTATGTTTTCATGGTTCTCAGATATTATATGCAATTACAGTGAATATCATAATCCGCGCATCAGAAGAATATTGTGGAACACTGCAATGACTTACAAAATTGGCACCAAGGCATTGAGTGCCATTCTGTAAGCAATGAAACTCATACGCTCCCCACCTGTTGATTCTTGTTCAGAATATCATCGTAATGACTATTCTAACCTCGAGGAGTCAAAGGCAGATGACCTGTCTTGTTCACCCATCAAGGTGTCTGTTCTAATTTGGCAAGGTTTTATTGATTGCGCGTATCTTTCATATGTTGTATTGCATTTCTTCTACTTTGTTGCACCGTCATCTGCTTAGTTTACTCATCATATAACTCGAGATGCCATGCCCATCCATTATCAATACATATTCCATCTGTCATCATACCATGTTTTTCCACTCAAATGTTGTTCTTGTGCATCAGACATCAAAAAGGAAGGGGGTGATTGCCGAACCCGAAGGAGCACCAGCAAAGTCCTTGAAAAACGTGGTGGTGCCGGAGAAATCAGACAGCGCCCCACTTATATTGGTTGTACAACCAGTGACACAAAACATAGGACCGACTCCAGCAGACTGTACACATACTTCACTGGCCACACCACTAGCCCCACCACACGGGACCTGCACTCCAGCAAAAGGTATACCGATTTCATTTGCCATAGCACCAGCAGTACCACAAAAAAATCCCACTCCAATAAAAAGTACAGCAAGTCCACTGGCCAAAGACCTATCCCAACTGCAGAGACGGCCAATTCCTGCAGATCGGAACCCCATTCCATTTATTCCCAGTTTAAAAGACAATGCTTTCAATGTTGTTAGGGACTACGTGCATATATTCCCATCATGGGAAGATTATAGTGAAGACAAACACCATTTTCACATCTTCCTGTCTAACTTACGTGTAAGTGCTATTATTCATGGTTATTATTTTCCTGTTTTCTGTTGATCGAACACATCAATGATTGACATTACATTGTTGTAACTAGGCGAGGGTCAATCTGGATAGTCATGACGAGCAAAGCTTGCTTGTGCTTTTTAAGGAAGCATTGCAGCAGTATCGATGTTAACTGAGGAAATCACACTTTGATGGCAAGTCTATAAATGAATTTCCGGTGAAGTCTCCTGTGCTAAATTTAGAAGACATTGAATGGAAAAACCTTGTTATGCATTGGTCTCGTTCCCAGGATGAGGTACTGTCTATGAAATCACATGACAATTTGAACTTCTACTTTTCCGCATGTGCTTTACGGATCTTTTTTGCAGGAAATCTGCTCGAAGAAGAATTCCGGTTTGAAAAGAACGACAGGATATCGCAAATATGCTGCCCGCTGCTTTGCTCGTGTTAGTACCTATTGTCCTGTATCACTGTACTTGCATACATACCTGGTTCATTATGTGACAGCAGTATGCATGATAGCTTGCTTATCAATTGTTCGCTCCAAATTATCTGATCTGTATGAATGGTTACGTTAGTGTAGAATATATCCAATGCCAAATGAATTTTTTTAGCTCTGCATTGTTCTTGTATGTACATGCTTTCCTTTATCAGTGTACTTATATTGACAGGTAGTTGTTCATGTACCATCACTCTGCAGCTTATTTTCCTTTGCCCTCCATTTTCTACACATCAGATCTATATTTACTCTTACCATAAGGTTGGTACTGAAGAAGTTTAGCTGTGCATTGCTCTTGGCTGTGCCTTTTGCCTGTATCGCTGCACATACATTTATAGCTACTTGGTTATGTAGCATCACTCTTCATCTTATCTTAAATATTCTCCATTTTTTTGTATATTATCACATCTATATATACTCTTAACAAAATGTAGAATAAAGGCAATGCTTATGAAGAAGATTTTGTGGTAAACTTCTTGAATTGCCCCCCCCCCCCCATCAGCATGGACAAGGGCTTTATAGAGCCTGTCTTCACCAGTAATGTAAGTTTGTCCTTCTCAAGACTTCAAACTTTGTTGTGTATATTTGGTTAGGCATGAATGCAACAGCTGTTTATTTTTGGTGTTTGCATCAAATTGCATGTTTAAAGTTTATTATGTAGTTCATAAACAAAAGTTTGTCCTTCTCAATTTAAATTTTCAGTTGTACAACCAAGTTCCTTCTTCATACCATGTAAATTAAACTATACAGAGCAAGTGATCTTCTTTTGCACTGCATGTATGCTTTTGTTCTTCATCCGTAATCCAGTGGTGTGGTGAACCTACCCACTACAGCAGAATGTCATATTCTGCAATGTCTTAACTATGAACAATGTCATATCATTCTACTATTATTTAAACCGTCTCTTTATTTGCCAATCTGAAATGGGATAAATTGACAGCACACTAACCATTGATACTTATGAGTTCTTGATCTGTAATCCAGTGGTGTCGTGAAGCTGCCAACTCCTTCACAATGTCATTTCCTGCCATGTCTTGACCTGAACAATACCATATTTTATTAATGCATTTTTAAACTGTGTCACTTTATTCATCAGTAAGAAATGTGATAAATTTTCAGCACTGATACTTTTATGTGCAAAACCTGTCATCTGTCTGCTTGTTTATCTTTCAGAGTGAGGAAGATATAAGTGTTGAACAAGCGCAGTCTCATCATCTTGCTCAAGTGCTTGCGCTGCAGGTCGCCAGCAGGGCTAACATTTCTAGAACTCTATTGAATTGTTGTGGGTTTTGTACATTATTTTGTCGGCGTGTTTATTTGCACTGGTGGCGATCTTTGATGCCCAGTGTATGTAATCTGCTGTCTGCTTGTGCTTTATTATCATAGTGGCGAACTTTGATGCCCAGTGGATGTAATATGCCGTAATTTCTTTATTGTATAGTCTAGGTTTTTTCTTATTCATGATGCTGCAGTTATTTTACTGTATATATATCCTGTCTTCGCAGTAAAGCGGTCAAACCGTAAAATTACTGTACATAATCGGGTCGTCGTGCAATCACGATGTATGATCCGCATCATGGGCCCCGTCAAACTGGCCCACTAGTAGATTCGGGCCTTTAATAGGCCGAGTAACCCCCGGCCCTCTTTTCGCAAGAAAACTCAATGGGCTTTTAGGAGGCTGAGAAGTAGGTTGGGCCTGAAACGTGCCGAACAGCTCATGGGCCGGCAATAGCCCGAAATGGACCCCGGCCCATGATTGTGCGAATCAAATCATGGGCTTTTAACATGCCAAAATTGTCTCGGTCCTTGTTTGGCCCAATCAGATATCGGCTGCGAGCAGACCGGATGCAAACTGGGTCGTAGTTAGGCCCAACTATATGACGGGCTTTTAACACGCCGAAATTAATATAGGCCGAAATGTTAAACGGGCCCTTAACAGGCCGAAACTAATATCAGGCCGATTTACTAAATGGGCCTTTTGCAAGTGGGCCCAAAAGCATAGCGTCCAGTTAACGGGCCGAATCTGATATGGGCCATAATTGAGGCCAAAGCCGGACCTGATCTGGGCCGTGATTTGGCCCAGAACGTGGGAGCCTTTTAACAAGCTGGATCTCATATGGGCCATTATTAGGCCCGGAACGTGGCAGGCCATTAATGGACCAGATCAAATATGGGCCGACATTTGGCCCAAAACATGGCAGTCAGTTAATGGGCCGGTTACTAGGGTCCTCAAAATCTTGTGGGCCTACAGCTAGGCCGACCCATTAGTGTCGGCAAAATCTCATGGGCCATTAGGTGGGCCGGCCCATTATGATCTGCAAGAATTTTGTGGGCCTTTACCTGGGCTGGCCCATTATGGCACACAAAAATCTTGTGGGCCTTTACCTGGGCCGGCCCATTATGGCCCGTGAAATCTTGTGGGCCATTAGCTGGGCCAGCCCATTATGGTCCGCAAAATCTCATGGGCCTTTAGCTGGACCGGCCCATTATGGTCCGCAAATTCTTGTGGGCCTTTAGTTGGGCCAGCCCATTTAAACTTGATGGGCCGTGCCATGTGTCGATGTATCATAGGCGCCTTATGTCCAATGAGTGGATGACATCTGTCCCAACGATGAGCCGACACGTGTTTCCTCCAGCCAATGATGATTTTACACGTGGAAAATCCCCATTGGTCGGGGCTATTAATGGGTTATCGGATCCAAAACCTGACCCGATAGCTTAATAGCGTTCTGTTACGGTGGATGCCACGTGTCGGTCACCCTTGACGAAAGCACTTCTGTGACGCGCGATTTATCATCATGGAAGTGGACACTTTCGTGATGATAATTTTGGTAATGTCATGGAACACTTCTACGACAGCACAGGTATGACTATCTTGATTATGTCATAAAATCGTCATGGATGTACATGCATGACAAAAAACGTGACCTACTATGACAAACACGTATCATCATGGAAGTGTATTTTTTGTAGTGATGTAGGTGGTCCTCTGGACCGACGCAAACAGAGACTCTCTAGATTTGCCACTGCTACTGCTAATGCAGTTGAAGTCCCAAGTCTACATGTTGAGTTCATCTCCCGTACTCCACCAACGCAGGTGCTTGCTCTAAGTTGACAGTGTGATAATTGGTTTCATGTTGCATATGTTGTCTAGCCTGTATTTCTTCTATTTTGATTAAATTGCATCTGCTGAGTATATACGTTATACATGTGCATATGACATGCCTTTTTGTGTCTAGAATACACTTCATCTATCTATCATACCATGTTCTTACATCAAAGTACTGCTGTTGTGTATCCCACATCAGTCACTCATGATTGGACGCTTTTAACATGGCAGTTTGACAGTGGTTGCATATTATATTGATTTCTAGGTTGTACTGCTTCTAATTTTTCGAAATGCCACTTATAACAAGACACTTTTAACTTGGTAGAGTGATATTGGTTGCATCTTTCATATGGTTTCTAGCTTGCATTACTTCTATTTTCTTGAAAATCCTTCTACTTAGTTTACACATCGTAGCTGTGAATATGTCATGCCATCTTGTTTTGCTTACATATTCCATCCTCATACGATTGTCTTACATCAAAGTATTACTTGTCTATATCATGCATCAATGAGTTCTGAAGAGCGATTTTATTCTTTTGTGTTGTGGGTACGGCTTGACATGGCAAAGTAAAAAAAGAGCAAGGAAAAGAATATAGTGGGGAATGGTGTTACCTGTCGGGTGCAACGGGAAAGGATCTACCCTCGAGATTCTGCTGGTACTTATAGTGCAGTAGAAGGTCCAAGTCCACCAGCTAAATCTAGAAACGTAGTATCACCTGCTCCACCAGCTGCAGCATCCGCTTCAAATGTACCAGCATCTCAATGAGCTACTTGTTTGTTTGCTCCGCAACTGGCCAGTTCCCAAGCTGCCTTCACACCTAACACTACTTCTGAAGCACTGCTGACACAACAGGACTTGGCAAGATCAGATGAACCTCATGAGCATAAACACCAAGACGGTACCTGACCGTGTCAAGTTGTAGTTGCATGCTCCTTTAGGCTATGTGCAATGCTAGGTGCTTAGGGAGGTTCTTAGAAAAATAAACCGGCTTTTTTTGAAGCACCAATGCCTATTTCTATAGGAGAGACGCCTAATTAAGCGTCTGTCCTATACAAATAAGCATAGGTGCTTAAGGAAAGCGTAGTTTATTTCTCCAAGCACCCCTCCTAAGCACCTTGCATTGTACAAGGCCTTATATGTACTCTCACAGTTTGATGTGCACTATCAGTTTCCATATTCGTTGTTGAACTAGCACCACGGCGCAAGCTGAAACAAACATCAAGGATAGTGCTTGACAAATTAACAAAATCTAAAGGAGCAAGAATGGAGATCCATTTTGAGGCAGGTTTAAAAAGGCCACTTGATGCTACAGCATCATCCAAGTTAGTATCAGAGGCAGCCGTTGCCGTTAGGTGTCATGCACGTATCCTCCCAACGTGGATCCAGCACAGGAATGAGAAAGACGATACCGAGTTGAACACCTTCCTTGACCATTTATCCGTAAGTAATATTATTCATCGCAATTTGTAATATTGTCTTGCTCTGTCCCATACTTTCTAGCTTCCTCCTAATAAGACTCACATTGTTTTTTCAACAGATGAGGTTCAAGTTGGATCCGAAAGATGATGCAACTAAACAAGCATGCACTCATGTTTTTCAGTTTGCTCTGCGGCAGTATTGGTATCACCTTAGAAAAACTCATTTTGAAGGCAAGGCTAACAATGAAATCGCCCAAACATCTCCAGTGGAATATATTATAGATGAAGACTGGACAACCCTTGTTAAACACTGGTCTGATCCAAAGTACCGGGTAGGGTATATGTATTTGATCAGATCACATATTGAACTTGTATTTACGTATGTGCCTTACAAGTGTATCTTCTTCTAGGCTAATTGTTTGAAGAACAAGACCAACCATTCTAAAGTGCAATTCCAATAGACAACAGGATCTCATAGCTATATTGCACACTGCCAGGCTCTTGTAAATAGCTTCTACTTCCCTCTTTTTCTGTGTCATATTATCGTATCTATATTGACTTGTTCCAAATACAGAGGAAAGCCCGTGCGGACCAAAAAGAACCTGAACCGAATGCAGTGCAAATCTTCAAGGATTGACACACCCGCAAGATGAAAGGCATGAGCACACCAGTTCGAGCCGATGTTGTAAGTCCTTACTCCTCCTGCCTTTGAACTGCTTGTTACTGTGACGTGTTCATTTAACTGCTTGGTTTGCAGCCAATGTTAGTTACTCTGTTCAATTTTATATACAGTTGTCTTAATGTATCATTTCACCTTACACGGTTTTAAAGAGAGGAAGGATATTCTTTTGGTCTTGATCTGTAATCTAGTTGTGATGTTCACGTGCCCACACAATGATACAATAGCCTGTTTGTTTGATATCTGTTTGCCCATGATATGAATGATGGCATACTATGTTCATCCTACTTTAAACCATGTCTCTTTATCCTTACATGTCAACGAATGTGAGGAAATAGACAATATAGTAGCCATGCTACATGGACATATATATGTTCCGAAATTGATTTTATTATGTAGTTGGCACTACCATACATGCTAATGTATTATAGTAGTTCACCAAAATAAGTTATGTATAAACGTGAAACCTACATTGTTTGTTTTTGTCTCATTGGTAACTTATCTGGTACACTAATCTACAAGTTCAAACTTTCAGCAAGCTATGGAACAAATGATTGGACAGCCACAACCACGTGAAGGTGACGAGGCTACCCCAGGCACAATGACACGTCTTGCTATAGTGCGTCAATATCTCTCCACTAACAGTACAAAAAGCACCTTCTTGCGTAATTCTGGGTTGGTTGGTAAGGTAACCTCAACCAAATCGCCTACAGAACAAAATCTTTCGGCTAGACAGAGTGATATATCTATGCTCCAAACAAAAGTCCAATCCCTAGTGGACGTCATTTCAGAAACAAGAATAGTGGTTGACAAATGTCGTCAAGATATGAATGGTTTTTAAACTAGACTATCAGACATTTGCTTCATTGTTCAAGAGCAATGGCAGAAAAAAAAGGGGATGATGAGGCTGCTTCGTCAGATTCTACAGCCTGAAACATTAGCACTCATGTCACAACCCTAGAATTTTCTTATAATTATTTGCATTAGTGAGTAAGCATGCATCATGTTAAATTCAGGAATTGAATTGAGGAATATTCTAAGCCTCAGAAATTATTTTAAAAAGAAGGGCAAGAACCCTAAAAATTTCATTCAAAGTTTCCAGAAGTTCCTTCTTTAATGTTTGATAATTTTGGGAAGGGTTTTGATCCAAACCAAAAATAGTGAACATTTTTGAGGAATTATTTGGGCTTTGAATTTAAATCAATATTCTATTTGAGTTTGGATTTATATTGATAATATTTAGAATATTAATTCAATACACCTTGAAATAATTTATGTGCATTTGGAAACGTCCAAATGAGCAACATAAATTATACTCAGAGGTGTTTGCCACTCATTTGAATTTTTCTTAAGTTCAAAACAGTGGCAGATGAATTAAATGAAAACAGGAAACAGAATAAAAGAAAGCAGAGAAAAGATAACCTGGCAGCCCACTTACCTGGGCCTGCTCCTGTAGTAGAGGCCCAACTCACCAGGCGCCATCGTCCTCCTGGCGCCATGCCACCAGGGTGCCTGCCTGCCTCCCCAGGCCAGCGCGACGGCGTGAGAGACCACCTCGGTGCCGTCCTGATCTGCCCGACCCGCTCACTCTCCCCCTCGCTTTCTCCCTCGCCTCTGGACTCCACACTTGAGCGCTACCAATCCCGTTGTTCACCACAGCTGCAGCCATCGCCTCCCCCTCGATCTCTCTCCGTGCCCGAGAGCTCCGCAACGACGTGTTCTATGTCCTCGACTAGCCAAGCAACCAGGGACGCACTGTATCGCCGCCATTGAAATCATCTTCAACCTCCCGACGCCGGAGATCGCGGACGCCAGCCCGTCGACTCCAGGGCCTCCCTCGAGCCATTGACCTTCTCTTCGACTTCGCAGTGAGCCCCGCCGTCGTTCCTCTCTACTCCCCGTGTCGACTCCTCCCTCTAGCTAGCTTCACCATCGCGACCGAGAGCTTTGCTCCACCGGCCATGTAGCCACCGCGGCCACAGTTGTTGTCGCCCGTGTTTGAGCATGTGGCTATGCTCAACGTCCATAGAACAAGCATCTGTTCGTCCTCCCGTCCATTGTAGCTTTGTTCCCGTCGAGGTCTAAACTCCGGCCACCACCAGGGGCTCGATTCCGGTGAGCTCGGCTGACCTCAGACCCTCCCGCTTGCGTAGATGGATGCGACCGAGCACCCACAATGCGTAGATGCCCTCTGTCGTGCGAATGGTCGCCGGAATAGAAATTCTGACGAGCCACCACTATCCTGTAAGGTCACCGACGACTTGATCCGGCGATGCTGACATGGCGGGATTAGATTAGGGCCTAATCCACCCACTAATTACCCACCACAGTCACTGACAGTGGACCCCGCCATGTTAATTAACCACAGGTTTTTTTGGTTAGGATTAGATTAAATCCGGTGGGCCTAGGCTGTCAGGTTTGACCTACCCAGTCAGCTTTGACCTGGCCCCGCTGCTCAGTCTCTGCAATTGACAATGTTGACCTGCTGATGTCACTGTGACGCAGTGCTGATGCAGTAAGTCATTTTCTGGATTAAATTTAATTTAGGAAATTGCAGAAAATGTCCAAAACTTCTAAGATTCATAGAAAATAATCTATAACTCAGAATGAAATAATTTATATATGAAAAATGATCTGAAAAATCCAATCTATCCATCTGTACCATTTTCGTGCATGTTGGAACAAATTATAGTTGTTGAATTGGACAAAACAAATAAAGGGCATTTGAATATTAACATATGGAGTTTGAATTTGAAACTAGGGTTCAAACCAACTTCATTTAACATGTTGTTAGTTGCATTAGCTCAAATAACAGCATTTTGCCATGTCATGATGATGCATCATATTGTTGCATTGCATTGATCATGCTCCTTCTCTGTTGCCGGTAATTGTCCCCTCTTGATAGACGTGGTTCCGATGATGAGATAGATGACACCGATGAAGAACTATACTATCTTCAGAAGTGTCAGGCAAGCAAAACCCCCTTGTTCATGCTGATACAATCCCACTCTCTTGCTCCTGCTCTCTTTTACTGCATTAGGACAACAACGATTCATCTGTTACATATTGTGGTAGTTGAACCCCTTTCCTCTGCATGACCTGTCATTGCCACAGTAAATAGGTGAAACCCACTAGCACAAGTAGGAGTTATTTGAGCCCTGATGTGCCTACTCATTCATGCTTGATTGTCATGCCTGCTACTACTTAGAGTTGAGTCGGGTCTGATTCATCGAGGATGAATTGGAAAGTTGTGAACATGTCCTGCTGCTGAGAGCGAAGTGTGTGGACACGATTTGGTAAAGGTAGCGGTGAGAGGCCATGTAGGAGTACATGGTGGGTTGTCTCATTGAAGCTGTCCTTAGGAACTGAGTTCTGTGTTTGCGATCCATGAACAACTACTACCACTCATTGGGATCCTTAATTGACACGCTCGACTTATTAACCGCCCCTGTTCTCTGTCTGGGAGTTGCAAGTAGTTTCTGGTGTTTGTAGTATGCTGGAGGTCGTGCGCAGTGCTGACCCGAGGGGTGGGCTGTGATGCGGTAGGCACGTGGACCGGTGTACCGAGTCGCCCGTTTGGTGCCTTGGGAACCCCGCACACATTGTTGGAGACCGTTGCAGAAAATTAAAATTTTTCCTACGGTTTCACCAAGATCCATCTATGAGTTCATCTAAGAAATGAGTCAAGGGAGAGAGTTTGCATCTACATACCACTTGTAGATCACGAGCGGAAGCTTGCCAAGGGGATGGTGATGATGGAGTCATACTCGAACATGATTCGGATCACCGATGTCCTAGTGCTGAATGGACAGCACCTCCGCGTTCAACACACGTACGGGATGGGAGACGTCTTCCTCCGTCTTGATCCAGCAAGGAGGAAGGAGAGGTTGAGGAAGGCAGCTCCAACGGCAGCACGACGGCGTGGTGCAGTTGATGCGGCAGTATTCCGACAGGGCTTCAACAAGCACGTACGGAGGAGGAGAGGTGTTGGGGAGGGGAGGGGTTGCGCCTTGGCTTGTGGTGTATTGCAGCCCTCCCCTCACCCCTTTATATATAGGGGAAAGGGCAAGGGGGGCCGGCCCTCTAGGGAAAACCCTAAGGGGGGGCGGCGGCCAAGGGGTGGGGGCTTGCCCCCCAAGCAAGGGGGTGCGCCCCCTTTAGGGTTTCCCCCCCAACCCTAGGCGCATGGGCCCAAGGGGGGGCGCCAAGCCCACTAGGGGCTGGCCGCTATCCCTACGCAGCCCAAGTGGCCCCCGGGGAGGGGTGGTCCCTCCCGGTGGACACCCGGAACCTTTCCGGTGGTCCCGGTACAATACGGGTATGACCCCGAAACTTTCCGGTGCCCGTTTAACAACTTCCCATATATAAAACTTTACCTTCGGACCATTTCGGAACTCCTCGTGACGTCCGAGATCTCATCTGGGACTCCGAACAACATTCGGTAGTCACATACTAGTCTTCCTAACAACCCTAGCGTCACCGAACCTTAAGTGTGTAGACCCTACGGGCTCGGGAGACATGCAGACATGACCGAGACCACTCTCGGGCAATAACCAACAGCGGGGTCTGGATACCCATGTTGGCTCCCACATGCTCCTCGATGATTTCATCGGTTGAACCACGATGTCGAGGATTCGATCAAACCCTGTATACAATTCCCTTTGTCAATCGGTACGTTACTTGCCCGAGACTCGATCGTCGGTATCCCAATACCTTGTTCAGTCTCGTTACCGGCAAGTCACTTTACTCGTACCGTAATGCATGATCCCATGGCCAACACCTTGGTCACCTTGAGCTCATTATGATGATGCATTACCGAGTGGGCCCAGAGATACCTCTCCGTCATACGGAGTGACAAATCCCAGTCTCGATCCGCATAAAACAATAGATACTTTCAGAGATACTTGTAGTGCACCTTTATAGTCACCCAGTTACGTTGTGACGTTTGATACACCCAAAGCACTCCTACGGTATCCAGGAGTTACACGCTCTCATGGTCAAAGGAAGAGATACTTGACATTGGCAAAGCTCTAGCAAACGAACTACACGATCTTTGTGCTATGCTTAGGATTGGGTCTTGTCCATCACATCATTCTCCTAATGATGTGATCCCGTTATCAACGACATCCAATGTCCATAGCCAGGAAACCATGACTATCTGTTGATCACAACGAGCTAGTCAACTAGAGGCTCACTAGGGACATATTGTGGTCTTTGTATTCACACGTGTATTACAATTTCCGAATAATACAGTTATAGCATGAATAAAAGACAATTATCATGAACATTGAAATATAATAATACTTTTATTATTGCCTCTAGGGCATATTTCCAACAGTCTCCCACTTGCACTAGAGTCACCAATCTAGTTACATTGTGATGAATCGAACACCCATAGAGTTTTGGTGTTGATCATGTTTTGCTCCGAGAGAGGTTTAGTCAACGGATCTGCGACATTCAGATCCGTATGTACTTTGCAAATTTCTATGTCTCCATCTTGAACATTTTCACGGATGGAGTTGAAACGACGCTTGATGTGCCTGGTCTTCTTGTGAAACCTGGGCTCCTTAGCAAGGGCAATAGCTCCAGTGTTGTCACAGAAGAATTTGATTGGCCCCGACGCATTGGGTATGACTCCTAGGTCGGTGATGAACTCCTTCACCCAAATCGCTTCATGTGCTGCCTCCGAGGCTGCCATGTATTCCGCTTCACACGTAGATCCCGTCACCACGCTCTGCTTGCAGCTGCACCAGCTTATTGCTCCACCATTCAACATATACACGTATCCGGTTTGCGACTTAGAGTCATCCGGATCTGAGTCGAAGCTAGCATCGACGTAACCCTTTACGACGAGCTCTTCGTCTCCTCCATAAACGAGAAACATGTCCTTTGTCCTTTTTAGGTACTTCAGGATATTCTTGACCGCTGTCCAGTGTTCCTTGCCGGGATTACTTTGGTATCTTGCTACCAAACTTACGGCAAGGTTTACATCAGGTCTGGTACACAGCATGGCATACATAATAGATCCTATTGCTGAAGCATAGGGGATGACACTCATCTCTTCTTTATCTTTTGCCGTGGTCGATGACTGAGTCGAGCTCAATCTCACACCTTGTAACATAGGCAAGAACCCTTTCTTGGACTCATCCATTTTGAACTTTTTCAAAATCTTATCAAGGTATGTGCTTTGTGAAAGACCTATGAGGCGTCTCGATCTATCTCTATAGATCTTGATGCCTAGCAGCTTCTCCAAGGTCCTTCATTGAAAAACATTTGTTCAAGTAGGCCTTAATGTTGTCCAGAAATTCTATATTATTTCACATCAAGAGTATGTCATCCACATATAATATGAGAAATGCTACAGAGCTCCCACTCACTTTCTTGTAAACGCAGGCTTCTCCATAAGTCTGCATAAACCCAAATGCTTTGATCATCTCATCAAAGCGAATATTCCAACTCCGAGATGCTTGCACCAGCCCATAAATGGATCGTTGGAGCTTGCATACTTTGTTAGCGTTCTTAGGATTGACAAAACCTTCCGGCTGCATCATATACAGCTCTTCCTTAAGATGCCCGTTAAGGAATGCCGTTTTGACGTCCATCTGCCATATCTCATAATCATAGTATGCGGCAATTGCTAACATGATTCGGACGGACTTAAGCTTCGCTACGGGAGAGAATGTCTCGTCGTAGTCAATCCCTTGAACTTGTCGATAACCCTTAGCGACAAGTCGAGCTTTATAGATGGTGACATTACCATCTGTGTCCGTCTTCTTCGTAAAGATCCATTTGTTTTCTATCGCTCGCCGATCATCGGGCAAGTCAGCCAAAGTCCATACTTTGTTTTCATACATGGATTCTATCTCGGATTTCATGGCTTCTAGCCATTTGTTGGAATCTGGGCCCGCCATCGCTTCTTCATAGTTCGAAGGTTCACCGTTGTCTAACAACATGATTTCCATGACAGGGTTGCCGTACCACTCTGGTGCAGAACGTGTCCTTGTGGACCTACGAAGTTCAGTAGCAACTTGATCCAAAGTACCTTGATCATTATCATTGGTTTCCTCTTCAGTTGGTGTGGGCATCACAGGAACATTTTCCTGAGCTGCACCACTTTCCCGTTCGAGAGGTAGTACTTCATCGAGTTCTACTTTCCTCCCACTTACTTCTTTCGAGAGAAATTCTTTTTCCAGAAAGCATCCGTTCTTGGCAACAAAGATCTTGCCCTCGGATCTTAAGTAGAAGGTATACCCTACAGTTTCCATAGGGTATCCTATGAAGACGCATTTTTCCGACTTGGGTTCGAGCTTTTCAGGTTGAAGTTTCTTGACATAAGCATCGCATCCCCAAACTTTTAGAAACGACAGCTTAGGTTTCTTCCCAAACCATAATTCATACGGTGTCGTCTCAACGGATTTAGACGGTGCCCTATTTAAAGTGAATGTAGTTGTCTCTAGAGCGTATCCCCAAAATGATAGCGGTAAATCGGTAAGAGACATCATAGACCGCACCATATCCAATAGAGTGCGATTACGACGTTCGGACACACCGTTTTGCTAAGGTGTTCCAGGCGGCGTGAGTTGTGAAACGATTCCACATTTCCTTAAGTGTGTGCCAAATTCGTGACTTAAATATTCTCCTTCACGATCTGATCGTAGGAACTTTATCTTTCGATCACGTTGATTCTCCACCTCATTCTGAAATTCCTTGAACTTTTCAAAGGTCTCAGACTTGTGTTTCATTAAGTAGACATACCCATATCTACTTAAGTCATCAGTTAGAGTGAGAACATAACGATATCCTCCGCGAGCCTCAACGCTCATTGGACCGCACACATCGGTATGTATGATTTCCAACAAGTTGGTTGCTCGCTCCATTGTTCCGGAGAACGGAGTCTTGGTCATTTTTCCCATGAGGCATGGTTCGCATGTGTCAAATGATTCATAATCAAGAGACTCTAAAAGTCCATCAGCATGGAGCTTCTTCATGCGCTTCACACCAATGTGACCAAGGCGGCAGTGCCACAAGTATTTGGGACTATCGTTATCAACTTTACATCTTTTGGCATCTACACTATGAACATGTGTAATATTACGCTCGAGATTCATTAAGAATAAACCATTGACCATCGGAGCATGACCATAAAACATATCTCTCATATAAATCGAACAACCATTATTCTCAGACTTAAATGAGTAGCCATCTCGTATTAAACGAGATCCAGATACAATGTTCATGCTCAAACTTGGCACTAAATAACAATTATTAAGGTTCAAAACTAATCCTGTAGGTAAATGTAGAGGCAGCGTGCCGACGGCGATCACATCGACTCTGGAACCATTCCCGACGCGCATCGTCACCTCGTCCTTCGCCAGTCTCCGTTTATTCCGCAGCTCCTGCTGTGAGTTACAAATATGAGCAACGGCACCGGTATCAAATACCTAGGAGTTACTATGAGTACTAGTAAGGTACACATCAATTACATGTATATCAAATATACCTTTGGTGTTGCCGGCCTTCTTATCCGCTAAGTATTTGGGGCAGTTCCACTTCCAGTGACCCTTCCCCTTGCAATAAAAGCACTCAGTCTCAGGCTTGGGTCCATTCTTTGACTTCTTCCCGGCAACTGGCTTACCGGGCGCGGCAACCTCTTTGCCGTCCTTCTTGAAGTTCTTTTTACCCTTGCCCTTCTTGAACTTAGTGGTCTTATTGACCATCAACACTTGATGTTCTTTCTTGATTTCAACCTCTACTGACTTCAGCATAGAAAATACTTCAGGAATGTTCTTTACCATCCCCTGCATATAGTAGTTCATCACAAAGCTCTTGTAGCTTGGTGGGAGCGACTGAAGGATTCTGTCAATGACTGCCTCATCAGGGAGGTTAATATTCAGCTGGGTCATACGGTTGTGCAAACCAGACATCTTGAGTATGTGCTCACTGACAAAACTATTTTCCTCCATCTTACAACTATAGAACTTGTCGGAGATGTCATATCTCTCGACCCGGGCGTGAGCTTGAAAAACTAGTTTCAGCTCTTCGAACATCTCATATGCTCCGTGATGCTCAAAACGCTTTTGGAGCCCCGGTTCTAAGCTGTAAAGCATGCCGCACTGAACGAGGGAGTAATCATCAGCACGAGACTGCCAAGCATTCATAATGTCTTGGTTCTCTGGGACGGGAGTGTCACCTAGCAGTCCTTCTAGGACATATTGTTTCCTGGCAGCTATGAGGATGATCCTCAGGTTCCGGACCCAGTCCGTATAGTTGCTGCCATCATCTTTCAGCTTGGTTTTCTCTAGGAACGCGTTGAAGTTCATGTTGACATGAGCGTTGGCCATTTGATCTACAAGACATATTTGCAAAGGTTTTAGACTAAGTTCATGATAATTAAGTTCTAATCAAATTATGAACTCCCACTTAGATTAGACATCCCTCTAGTCATCTAAGTGTTACACGATCCGAGTCGACTAGCCCGTGTCCGATCATCACGTGAGACGGACTAGTCATCGTCGGTGAAAATCTTCATGTTGATCGTATCTTCCATACGACTCGTGTTCGACCTTTCGGTCTCCGTGTTCCGAGGCCATGTCTGCACATGGTAGGCTCGTCAAGTTAACCCTAAGTGTTTTCTCTGTGTAAAACTGTCTTACACCCGTTGTATGTGAACGTAAGAATCCATCACACCCGATCATCACGTGGTGCTTAGAAGCGACGAACTGTAGCAACGGTGCACAGTTAGGGGAGAACACTTCTTGAAATTTTGTAAGGGATCATCTTATTTACTACCGTCGTCCTAAGTAAACAAGATGCATAAAACATAATAAACATCACATGCAATTATATAAAGTAGTGACATGATATGGCCAATATCATATAGCTCCTTTGATCTCCATCTTCGGGGCTCCATGATCATCTTGTCACCGGCATGACACCATGATCTCCATCATCATGATCTCCATCATCGTGTCTTCATGAAGTTGTCACGCCAACGACTACTTCTACTTCTATGACTAACGCGTTTAGCAATGAAGTAAAGTAAGTTACATGGCGTTCTTCAATGACACGCAGGTCATACAAAAATAAAGACAACTCCTATGGCTCCTGCCGGTTGTCATACTCATCGACATGCAAGTCGTGAATCCTATTACAAGAACATGATATCATACATCACAATTCATCATTCATCACAACTTCTGGCCATATCACATCACATGATCAATCGCTGCAAAAACAAGTTAGACGTCCTCTAATTGTTGTTGCATCTTTTACGTGGCTGCAATTGGGTTCTAGCAAGAACGTTTTCTTACCAATGAATAACCACAACATGATTTTGTCAACTTCTATTTACCCTTCATAAGGGCCCTTTTCATCGAATCCGCTCCAACTAAAGTGGGAGAGACAGACACCCGCCAGCCACCTTATGCAACTAGTGCATGTTAATCGGTGGAACCGGTCTCACGTAAGCGTACGTGTAAGGTTGGTCCGGGCCGCTTCATCCCACAATACCGCTGAAGCAAGAAAAGACTAGTAGAGGCAAGCAAGTTGACAAGATCCACGCCCACAACAAAATTGTGTTCTACTCGTGCAAAGAGAACTACGCATAGACCTAGCTCATGATGCCACTGTTGGAGAACGTTGCAGAAAATTAAAAATTTTCCTACGGTTTCACCAAGATCCATCTATGAGTTCATCTAAGCAACGAGTCAAGGGAGAGAGTTTGCATCTACATACCACTTGTAGATCACGAGCGGAAGCTTGCCAAGGGGATGGTGATGATGGAGTCGTACTCGAACGTGATTCGGATCACCGATGTCCTAGTGCTGAACGGACAGCACCTCCGTGTTCAACACACGTACGGGACGGGAGACGTCTTCCTCCGTCTTGATCCAGCAAGGAGGAAGGAGAGGTCGAGGAAGGCAGCTCCAACGGCAGCACGACGGCTGGTGCAGTTGATGCGGCAGTATTCCGACAGGGCTTCGCCAAGCACGTACGGAGGAGGAGAGGTGTTGGGGAGGGGAGGGGCTGCGCCTTGGCTTGTGGTGTATTGCAGCCCTCCCCTCACCCCTCTATATATAGGGGAAAGGGCAAGGGGGGCCGGCCCTCTAGGGAAAACCCTAAGGGGGGGCGGCGGCCAAGGGATGGGGGCTTGCCCCCCAAGCAAGGGGGTGCGCCCCCTTTAGGGTTTCCCCCCCAACCCTAGGCACATGGGCCCAAGGGGGGGGCGCGCCAAGCCCACTAGGGGCTGGCCGCTATCCCTACGCAGCCCAAGTGGCCCCCGGGGAGGGGTGGTCCCTCCCGGTGGACCCCCGGAACCTTTCCGGTGGTCCCGGTACAATACCGGTATGACCCCGAAACTTTCCGGTGCCCGTTTAACAACTTCCCATATATAAAACTTTACCTCCGGACCATTCCGGAACTCCTCATGACGTCTGGGATCTCATCCAGGACTCCGAACAACATTCGGTAGTCACATACTAGTCTTCCTAACAACCCTAGCGTCACCGAACCTTAAGTGTGTAGACCCTACGGGGTCGGGAGACATGCAGACATGACCGAGACCACTCTCGGGCAATAACCAACAGCGGGGTCTGGATACCCATGTTGGCTCCCACATGCTCCTCGATGATTTCATCGGTTGAACCACGATGTCGAGGATTCGATCAAACCCTGTATACAATTCCCTTTGTCAATCGGTACGTTACTTGCCCGAGACTCGATCGTCGGTATCCCAATACCTTGTTCAGTCTCGTTACCGGCAAGTCACTTTACTCGTACCGTAATGCATGATCCCGTGGCCAACACCTTGGTCACCTTGAGCTCATTATGATGATGCATTACCGAGTGGGCCCAGAGATACCTCTCCGTCATACGGAGTGACAAATCCCAGTCTCGATCCGCATAAAACAATAGATACTTTCGGAGATACCTGTAGTGCACCTTTATAGTCACCCAGTTACGTTGTGATGTTTGATACACCCAAAGCACTCCTACGGTATCCAGGAGTTACACGCTCTCATGGTCAAAGGAAGAGATACTTGACATTGGCAAAGCTAGCAAACGAACTACACGATCTTTGTGCTATGCTTAGGATTGGGTCTTGTCCATCACATCATTCTCCTAATGATGTGATCCCGTTATCAACGACATCCAATGTCCATAGCCAGGAAACCATGACTATCTGTTGATCACAACGAGCTAGTCAACTAGAGGCTCACTAGGGACATAATCTGGTCTTTGTATTCACACGTGTATTACGATTTCCGGATAATACAGTTATAGCATGAATAAAAGACAATTATCATGAACATTGAAATATAATAATACTTTTATTATTGCCTCTAGGGCATATTTCCAACACACATCGTTCAGGGCCGTATGTGGAAACCTTAGCCGGACTCCCTGCGGATGGAACCTGAATAGGCGATAAACCTAGACTAGGGACTTGTGTGGTTAGTCAAGTCATGGTCGACACCCTCGCCAGGCTTCCGCTTGAAGGTTGCCGAGATACATGACGTGTACATGGCAGTAAGTGGTGAGAGCGTGTGTGAAGAAGTACACCCCTGCAGGGTTCACATCATCTATTCGGATAGTTGCGTCCACGGTAAAGGACCTCTGGGTTGCCTATACAGCTCATAGACAAGTGAAAGTGGATACTCTAAAATGCACAAGATAAGCGTGAGTGCTATGGATGGCATTCTCGTAGGGAGACGGGAGTGGATCCATAGTTGTGTATTGATATGGTGATTATGTGGACTCGTGTGCGCCACCTCAAAAGAGTTACTTGCAGACGTAGTTCAGGATAGCCACTGAGTTAAAGCTGGCTTGCTGCAGTTAAACTCCACCACCCCTTTGTTGATATTGCTGCATATGTAGCTAGTTCTGATGTAAGTCTTGCTGGGTACATTTGTACTCATGTTTGCTTAATTTATGTTTTTGCAGAGAGACTTTAGTCTCACTAGTAGTTCCGCCTGGACTTCGACGTTCAGCTTGATACCTCAGCTACGATCTTGTACCCTTGGGAGGATCTTGTAGATAGTCAGGCTTCTCAGCCCTTTTCATTTGTAGTTGTCTGTACTCAGGCATGTTATGCTTCAGTAGTTTGTATGCTCTGAATGTTGGGTCATGAGACCCATGTTTGTAATACTTGGCTCCTCGGAGCCTATTGAATAAATACTTTGAGTTTTAGAGTCATGTTGTAATGCCGTGTTGTATTTGCACATATCAAACATATTGTGTGTATGATTATTGAAATGCTTGGTATGTGTGGGATCCGACAACCTAGTTGTTTATTCTTGGTAGCCTCTCTTACCGGGAAATGTCTCCTAGTGCTTCCACTGAGCCATGGTAGCTTGCTACTACTTCGGAACACTTACGTTGGCTGGCATGTGTCCTTCTTCGTTCCTGTGTCTGTCCCTTCAGGGATATGTCACACGTTGTTCCTTTAAGTCCTTGTAGCTTGCTACGACTTGGGTTCATACGTTGTTGATTGACACGTTCATTGCTGGGTCATGTATGCATGTCCCTGTAAGTTAGCGCCACCTTGGGTTTACGACTAGTCATGTCGGCCCGGGTTCTTTGTCATATGGATGCTAGCGGCACTATCATATACATGAGCCAAAAGGCGAAAACGGTCACGTGCCAGATAAGGTATCACCCGTGGGAATACCGTGCGTGAGGCTGCAAAGTGATATGATGTGTTACATGCTAGATCAGTGTGACTTAGGATCAGGGTCCTGATAGCTTTGGTATCAGAACCTGACTGCCTGTAGGATTACCAAGCCAAACAGGTCGAAGTTGAGTCTAGAAATTCTTTAGTTATATAAGGGAATTGATTGTGGATGCGAACGTCAGGCTCTTTTTACTCCTTATACCTTATGCCCTTCTGATCCGAGTCATCATATATTCCTACGCGGTTAAGGAACTGGGCTTTCTCTTCTTTCTATCAAGATCACATGTTACTAATCCGTAGACTTATAAGATTGGTGAATTCAAGCCTCAGTTCAGTTCCTACCACTTCTGTATGTTGACTATTGATCTCGGAAACTTGATATTGTGATTCTGAGTGGTTATGCCACAATTTTTGCAGAATGTCCCAAATCTTTTTGATCATTTACAAACGTTATGCTGTCCGAATCATCCCAAGTTTCACAATAGTCTGATGCATTTGCAACTCCCTTCTTTCCATTCCTGATGTTTCTTGGGGCCAGATTAACCACACTAATCGGTGAGTTGAGGTACTATGTTGCCTCGACATGTATGTTGGAGCTATTATGATGACCCTAGGTGTCTTAGAGGGTCACCTAGTACTCTAGCCATGTTTTGTGATCCCAGTGTGATGATTCTGGCCATTATTCTCGACAGCATCCAGTGATCCCACTTAGTTGTAGGTATTCTACTCCTAGGTTTTGAAACCGAGATTCACTCTACTCATTCATGTTGATAGTGTTTGATCGTTCCTTTAGGATATTAGTAACCTTGTGATAGTCCTCGAGGTCCGTGGTATTTCTTTCTTCCAAATACCATGAACTACTTATGGTAGAAGTTCTTTGAATGAAAAGATCACAACAAGAGTGCTCTAGATGAGTTCCCCATTATATATTATGACTCTGCCAAACCTACCTCTCCGCATGGGTTATCCAAAAGAAACCTGTTGAACTTGGTTCGACATACTAATCTATGCGTCCACAACTCAGAAATTTATATGTTCCTTGAGTTGTCCCTCTTTAGTTGTATTCTGACCCCCGTCTATCAATTGATAGTCAGGAGTAGTCGTGCACTCGTGTTCATTGATGCCTATTATTCTTGTGGTCCGTCAAGCCATTCTATTCGGAATGACTAGGAGAAACAAATTCCAGTACCTTATCCATATCCAGGATTGGGTCAGAGTAGTTGTATTCCGCAGATCAAATGCAATCCAACTTTTGGTTTGTTCTACCCTGAAGTATTACCCACTTTATGTCAGGAATGTCATGAGAATTGCACCATCTCTTATGAGTTCTTGACGTAGTGATACTTCTCGCCATCATTATTCATTCCTCGGTTCCGTGTTGTCGCAATCGGAATGCCGACAAGTGAATCATGATGTGTGAAATCTATACTCCTAGCAACTATGTTGCTTGGTAGTTAAATGGACAATGACCTCATTCTTAGCGTGTTGATTATTGAATCATCACCCTAAGGTTGATCGTGTTACCTAGTCCTTATTTCAGATGCACTTTTCGATCAATGAGTTAGGATAGTGCCAATCCTTGCTTATTTGATCGTTGCTTGTAGGGTATGAAACCACCTCAAAGTTATTCTTTCCGGTCAATCCATTGAACTATTCCTATAAGTGTCACAAACAGCCCTAGAGTTCGTAGTAAAATAACACCATATTATACTCATCAATCGACCCTAATGTCACCTAGATACTCCAATGCCACCACAAGTATCAGTGGCTCAATTATACGATACACATCAAACAACTTCAGCTTCATAATATTCAATCCAGCACAAAGAACTTCAAAGAGTGCCCCAAGATTTCTACCGGAGAAACAAGGATGAAAACATGCATCAACCCCTATGCATAGATTACCCCAATGTCACCTCGGGAATCCGCGAGTTGAGATCCGAAACAAATATCAAGTGAATCAGTAGAACATCCCATTGTCACCACGGATATCCCATCGCAAGACATACACCAAGTGTTCTCAAATCCAACGAAGTATCCAATCCGATAATAGTGAAACCTCAAAGGGAAAAACTCAACTCATCACAATAAGGTAGAGGGGGAGAAACACCCTATGATCCAACTATAATAACAAAACTCGCAGTACATCAAGATCGTGCCAAATCAAGAACACGAGAGAGAGAGAGAGAGAGAGATCAAACACATAGCTACTGGTACATACCCTCGGCCTTGAGGGTGAACTACTCCCTCCTCATCATGGAGACCATCGGGATGATGAAGATGGCCTCCGGTGATGATTTCCCCCTCCGGCTGGGTGCTGGAACGGGCTCCCGATTAGTTTTTCATGGATATAGAGGCTTGCAGCGACGGAACTTCTCATCTAGGGTTCTTTTCGGGTATATATATATAGGAATTTTTGGCATTGGAAACAAGTTCGGGGGGTACCCGACGGTCCCACAAGCTCGGGAGGCGCACCCTGGGGTGGGCGCGGCCCCAGGCTTGTGGCCTCCTCGGTCACCTCATGTTCCACCTTCGGTGCTCCATGGGTCTCTTCTGGTCCATAAAAAATCAACGTAAATTTTCAGCCCATTCCGAGAACTTTTCTTTCTGTATAAAAAACAACACCATGGTAGTTCTGCTGAAAAAAGCGTCAGTCCGGATTAGTTCTAATAAAATCATACTAAAACCATATAAAATTGTTGTAAACATGGCATGAATACTTCATAAATTATAGATACGTTGAAGACGTATCACTTACAACTCAATATTACAACTTGATACTACAACAAATATGATGCTATGTGTATGCCTCTGGTAGTGTACCAGGATGTGCAATGATGCTAGCATAACATGTATGATAATGATGAACGGTGGCTGACCACAAATACTATGTCAGCTGTATGTTCATGAAAAGCAATATGACAATGAAGGTGTATGTCATAATAATGGAAAGGTGGAAGTTGCCTGGCAATATATCTCGAAATGGCTATGGAAATGTCATGACAGGTAGGTATGGTGGCTATTTTGAGGAAGATATAAGGAGGTTTATGTGTGATAGAGCGTATCATATCATGGGGTTTGGATGCACTGGTCAAATTTCCACCGACTCTCGAGGTGAGAAAGGGCAATGCATGGTACCGAAGAGGCTAGCAAATGGTGGAAAGGTAAGAGTGCGTATAATCCATGGACTCACGCTAGTCATAAAGAACTCACATACTTATTGTAAAAATTTATTAGCCCTCGAAGAAAATTACTACTACGCATGCCCCTAGCGGGATAGATTGGTAGGAAAATACCATCGCTCGTCCCCGACTGCCACTCATAAGGTAGACACTCAATAATAAATCATGCATCGACTTCATTGCATAACGAGAGACTATATGTGCATGCTTCGGGAATCACAAACCTTAAAACCCATATTCTTACTAAACCACAATCATTCACTATTACCCCCACATATTACCATCTCAATATCGCAAAACTATTGCAAGAAATCAAACTTATCATATTCAGTGATCTACATGAAAGTTTTTGTTATATCCCTCTTGAATACTTATCATATCAGGACCAATTTCATAACATGTGCATATTGCCATTACTATTTTTTAGACTCTCAAAAAATATAAGTGGAGCATGAGAGTGCAACTATTACTTTAAAATATAATCTTCATGCTCTAAAAGATATAAGTGAAGCACTAGAGTAATTGCCAAGCTCAAAAGATATAAGTGAGGCACATAGAGTATTCTAATAAATCATGAATAAATGTGTGTCCCTCTCAAAAGGTGCGTATAGCAAAAAATGATTGTGGCAAAGTAGAAAGAAAACAAAGCAATGACTACTATAATACAAGACGCTCCAAGCAAAACTCATATCATGTGCTGAAAAAAATAGCTCCAAGTAGTATACCGATGGATTATAGACGAAAGGGGGGATGTCATTCGGGGTATCCACAAGATTAGATGCTTGGGACTCCTTGAATATTAACTTGGGGTGCCTCGGGAATCCCCAAGCTTAGGGTCTTTCCTCTCCTTATTCCTTCATCCATCGTGATTTCACACAAAACCTGAAAACTTCAGCACACAAAACTCAACAGAAACCTCGTGAGATCCGTTAGTATAATAAGCAAATCATAAACATTAGGTACTGTTATCAACCCATTCATATTTTATTATTGCATAATACCTATTGTATTCTAACTTCTCCATGACTAATACCCCCCGATATAATCCATATCATCATTAAAACAAGCAAACTATGCAATGAAACAAAATCTATCTAAAAAAGAACAGTCTGTAATGATCTGAACAAACGCCATACTTCTGTAACTCCAACAATTCTGAAAACTTAGGACAACGTGGGCAATTTGTATATCAATAATGTGTAAAACATTAAGAATTTTATCATGTTCGAGTGAATTATGAAAACTCTAGTACTAGGCGCAAAACTTTCTATTTTTTCACAAAATCAAGTCAACTGTCGACCAAATCGTCCCAAAATCTTTACTTGGCGCAAAAACTAATTAAAACATAAAATCATAATCATAACAGTAGCATTATCGTGTCAACACACCAAAACAGAAAGAAAAATGTATTGGGTTGTCTCCCAACAAGCTCTTTCTTTATTGCAATTAAGACAGGATTTGAGATTTCAATGATTCTCACATGAGAAACAAGAAATGAAGCACAAAGAGTGCATCATAAAACATGTCACAAACACATTTAAGTCTAACATACTTCCTATGCATAGGCATTTTATAAGCAAACAAATCATCAAGACAAGCAATATCTAGCATATGCAAATAGGAAGAATGAAGCATTGACAATTTCAACATGAAAAAAGGCAGTTCAGTAACATGAAAATTTCTACAACCATATTTTCCTCTCTCATAATAATTACATGTAGGATCATAATCAAATCAACAATATAGCTATCATATAAAATATTCTCTTCATGATTCACATGCATAAAAGTTCTATAATCTTCCGAGATAGTGGGATTAACATTAAATAAAGTCATGACCTCTACAAACCCACTTTTATAAAAAAACATAATATTGAACACTCTCTAAATATGTGGATTCTTTTTTTCCTAAAGTTGACACTCTTCCAATCCCACTTTCAATATTATTGCAAACATTATTACCAATATCATATTCATCATGAGGATTAAATAAGTCTTCAAGATCATAAGAAGCATCACCCTAATCATGATCATTACAATAAGTAGTGGACATAACAAAATCATCATACCCAAGCTTGTAGTTTTTAATATCATTAACATAATTGACATTAATAGGATTTATAATAACATCATTGCAATTATGCTTTTCATTCTAGGAGCTATCAGAAATAATTTTATAAATTTCTTCTTTTAACACTTCATCATGATTTTTAGATTCACGATTTTCAAGCAAAACTTCATAAAGATAACCAAGCGCAGTCAACTCACTAGCAATTGATTCATCATAATTGGATCTTTTGAAATGATTAGCAAGTGGATGAGGATCCATATCAATAATTTTTAGCAAGCGAAGATGCAAGCAATTAGAAGGCACATGGCAGCACAAGCAAAGATAACACAAATTTTTTTTGGTGTTTTTGATTTTATCAGAAGTGGAGGGGGATGAAAAAGAGAGGCAAAGGAAAATGAAAATTAGCAAGTAGATGATAGTTTTTGTATAGGTACTTGATAGGCTTTCATGATCACCCCCCGGCAACTGCACCAAAAATTCTTCCTGCTACTTGTGAGCTTTGTTGGGATTTTCTCCAAAGAGGAGGGGAGATGAAGTATAGTAGAGATACGTATTTCCCTCAATGGGAACCAAGGTTTATTGAACCAATAGGAGAATCACACAAAGCCTCATGACCAACACCTACACACATAAAAGCAAATACTTGCACCCAACGCAGGCAAGAGAGTTGCCAATCCCCTTGAACTGATAATTGCAAGGAACAAATCTTGTAAAGGTAGATCGATAAATTGCAAAACAAAACAAAACAAACAAAACTGTAGCAAAGGTAATTTACTTTTTGTAATATGATTAAAGTAGAACCGGGGGCCATAGTTTCCATGAGAGGCTTCTCTCTCGAACACATAGTATACGGTGGGTGAACTAATTACTATTGGGCATTGATATAAAAGCTCATAGTTATGATGATATCCAAGGCAATTATCATGTATATAGGCATCACGTCCGAGAAAAGTAGACCGAATCCTGCCTGCATCTACTACTATTACTCCACCAATCGAACGCTATCTAGCATGCATTTATGGTATTAATTTCAGGAAAAATGGAGTAACGCCTTAAGCAAGATGACATGATGTAGACAAAGTAAAACCAATAATTATGAATAAGCCCCGTTGTTTTACCCTTAATGGCAACAATACAAATATGTGTCTTGTCCCCTTCTGCCACTGGGATATAGAGCACCGCAAGATTGAACCTATCACAATGCACCTCTCCCACTGAAGATAAATCAATCTAGTTGGCCGAACCAAATCGGTAGATTAGAGAGAAATACAAAGCTATAACGATCATGCATAATAAAGTTCAGAAAAGACTCAATTACTTCTTATGAATATTCAGATCATAAACCCACAGTTCACTAGATCCGAACAAACACACCGCAAAATAAGATTATTAAAACTCCAAGAACATCGAGGAGAACATCATACTAAAGATCAAAGAGAGAGAAGAGGCCATCTAGCTACTAGCCATGGACCCAAAGGTCTATGGTGAACTACTCACGCATCATCGAAAGGCAGCAAGCATGATGTAGAATCCCTCTGTGATCGATTCACCTTCCGACGGAGTTCCAAAAAAGGCCTCCAGATGGGATCATGGAAGAACAAAAGCTTGTAGCGACAGAAAAAGTGTTTTGGGTGGCTCCCTATTGGTTTTGGAATATTTGGGAATTTATAGAAGCGGAACTAGGTCAAGCAGAGCTGTGTAGGGCGCACAAGCTTAGGGGGCATGCCCTTCAAGCTTGCGGCTCTCTCGTATCTCGTCTGGTCTCCTCCCGAATCTTCGAGGATCCTCTTCTAGTCCAGAAAAATTAATCCAAAGATTTTTTTTCTGTTTGGACTTCATTTCACATTGATTTTGTGAAAAGCAAAAAACAACAACTGACACTGGGCACTGGGTTAATAGGTTAGTCCCCAAAATGATATAAAATAGCTTATAAATGCATATAAAACATTAAAGATTGATAATATAATAGCATGGAACAATAAAAAATTATAGATACGTTGGAGACGTATCAGTCGCCGCTGCTACTAGCTAGGGATAGGGTTAATTAGGGTGCTGCCACCGGTACGGTTATGTCGTCGTGGCGGCTCTTTGAGGTCGCCGCCGGTAGTTGTCAGCAAGTTTTAATTAGGTGGTGATCAAATGTTTTCTAAATATAGTTATGTAGGCTCTCATGTATATATATACTTCATCTTATTAGAGTAGTACTTCTCTGATTCGAAGACAAGTTGGAGTAGTAGAATAGCAAACCTATGTCAAGTAGGCTGTGTGCACGTGTTTGATGTGCGCACGTACATTCATGTTAGAACTTTTGCTAAGAAAAAGAAAGGTTAAATATGACAAGTTCATCTGAGTGAGTGCTTAATGGACATGTTATACATTATTTTCGCGGATGCAAAAATGAGTGCCAACATTTTGGTGAAACGTTGATTAATTTCTATTTCTCCAAATTTCTAGCACTCAATATGTTCATTTTTTAGCAAAGGTCATCCGATTTTTTCCGTTCATTTCACCCTTTGTTAATAATAGCAAGTCATCATATGATTAATAGGGATCATGGTGCTTCCAACATGCCAAATCTGCAAAAGTAGTTGTGCGGACAGCTTGGAAGCTGCAAAGGAATTCATGATCTTTTTAAACAAGGGGTTCAAAAAATTGGTGGTAACAGTCCTTAACTTCGGCATACAATTATAACCATTTTGCATTCATTTATTGTCATTACCACTAATTTGGTTCACATTTTACTTTAGTGCTGCATAGTGTGCCCCATGCAACGTAAGGATGAAATTTCACAGTGCAAAAGGTGGTACTTTGCACTTCAAGGATGATAAGGGCCGGTCATTTCAAGCTCAAGTGAAGAAAGGAAAGCATAAAACCATCATCTGCATTGATGGATGGTTGAATTTCATTTCAAAAAAATAAGCTGGCTTGGGGAGAGTACATAGCATTTTACTTATAAGGGTGGGTCAATAGGTTAAGGATTATCTTTTTCTGCAGCCAAGATGATGAGGATGGTGAAGATGATGAGGATGATGAGGGTAGTGACCATGGTGACAATGATGAAGATGATGATGATAGTCATGATGATGAGGATATCCATGACGATGAGGATGACAACCAAGAAGATGAATATAGTCATGATGATGAGGATATCCATGACTATAATGATGACCAAGAAGACGAGGATAGCCAGGATGATTAAGATGATGTCCCATTCAATTCTCAATTTTTTCCTCAAAAAATGAAGAAGCTTATGCACAATGAGAGTAACAATCTCTTGTTGATCCTACCACCAATTGAGAACTACATGTGGGTGCCCCTAGTGCGTCATGTAACCAAGACAAACATTGTCAAACATATCACGGTATATTTTGTATTGCTTACTCTCTCTTTTGTTCATGTAACACTAACATTGCATGATGTTTGTGCTTCTAATCATGGTGATCATAGAAGTTACCGTGAAGATGGTTTTCGGCCTGAACATCCATGCGATCGGTTCTGCTGGAGTACGCCTTGGAGTGGGGGTTGTCACAAACATTAAGTATAAGACCAAAACAAACGGGCGCATATCCTTCCATGAGGCCGGCTGGGGGGAATTTCTAACGGGAAAGAGACTAATGGTTGAGACACCAGTGGAAATCATGCTAAGAGCCGCCACAACAAGTGGCATATGATGGTTGTCTTTAACCTCATTTAGAACTAAGTGGCAGATATGAGCATTTTTAAGCTCATGACGTGTTAGTGAGTTTGTTAAGATGGATGTGGTACTGTGATACTAGTGTGTTAAGTGGAACAATTGTGAAGCTTTATCATTTGTTCTTATAATGGATTAAGCCTAGTTCAGTTAATGCTATAGATTATATACTTTTGTTAGTTTACTCTTTGTAAATCATGTGTACAAATTCGAGCACAGTAAATTTATGGGAACCAAAATCTATATCATGGGAGAGCGCTATTCTCTGCCCGCCACAACTACATTATGTTGCATTGGCAGGCAGCGAGGCGAGCCCACCACTGCAGAGATTCCACCAGTGGCGGGCGAGCGCCCGCCACTGATGCCATTATATTAGTGGCAGGAGGTCAGTGGTGGGCGCACCTGAGAGCCTTGCCCACCACTGCTGGGATTTTCCCACCCGCCACTGCTAGGCATTCCTGCAGTAGTGTCACTAAGACAATTGGTGAAAGTTTTAAATGCCAAACTGACAATTCAAGGCATAGCCCATTGTTCAGTTATGAAGAAGTCCAACTCTTCGCTCTAGGTGGATATTCAACCTTAACCGATCTCCACTAAAAATTCTAGTATATCAACACATTATTTGGAACAAAGAAACGTGCTTAGACATCTGGTGGGGGATTGTTAATTATAGATAGGCCTTGGGCACATATAAACAATAATTCATGGTTAATCTCTAAGGCCCATGTAAGTGAATGACGTGGTGATAGTAAGTTTAATACCACCTGACAAGTGGAGAAGAGTTGAGACCCCTTTATAAGGTTTCTCTTTCACGTGATGTTGGAGCTTGAGAAGAGGAGTGATACACGTGCGCTCCTCCTCCTCCACCCATCTCGCCATGGCTCGCTTGGCCCGCAGCACGTCATGTTTCGTGACTAAGCCGAGCTCATACCTATGTCATGCTTGCAATTTATTTTTACCGGTCATGAATGATTATTTAACTCAAGATAAATTAGTGAGTCGCTAATGATGTGACACTATCGGAGAAGTTGGACTGTGGGATGTTTGGTGACTCAATCGTGGGCCTAAGCACATGCCCGTGACTCCCTACCCAATGACCTATATATTGGAGGCGTTGGCCGGTGCAGTCGATACACTCAATTCCTCCTCGCGCAAACCTATCCCTCATCTATTGTTCCACTCAGTGTAGCTGCTTCTGGCAATCCCATCTCGTCGATTGCATGCACGACCGCTCGGCAAAGCAGACCTCCGAAACCCCATCCTTTGAGATCCTACAATGGGTGAAGGACAACAAGGTTTTTGGGGAGCACCTCAATGCGCCTACTCCTTGTCCGTCTTCATGCTCGTCCTCTGCTCTGACTAGTTCCACGACACCGATGCCATGTCTGAGGACGATGTTGCCAAGAAGAAGGCTGCGGAGGAAGCCGTTGACGCCGCCGCGGCCTTAGCCTGGCCTACGGGAGGGTATGCTCTGTTCATCCCATTTTTACTCGTTCATTTGCAAGTCGTATATAGTGTGTTCATGGATGTTTTAGTTCAGGCTCACATGTTTAGATATCAGTATGACCTTTGTACTATTAATGCATGTTCATGATTTACTTAGATTAAATCAACGAGAAAAGTGCTAGTATATCCAGCACCAAACACATGTTTGTTCGGCCACCCAAATGGGCAAACAACAAATAATTTTTCTGCACATGTGGTCATCCCATTGGTGTCACCCTTAGCCTAGCCATCGGTCTCTGGTAGCAGCGAAGGAAAGTTAGGATGGAGAAATAGGTGGTTGCAGCTGTGGGAAGGAGAGTAGATGGTAAAGAGGGTCTTGCCCCCGCAGGCGACGCCGCCAACTTTCGACCCCTCCCCTCCGCTCCTCCTCTTCCCCACCACCGGCGGTTGGTGTCATCTGGACAAAGCCCCTCATGGTGATCGGCGACAGGGCCCCTTTTCCTCCTTGGCCCGTCGACGCGGCGCTGGATGCACCAGTGTGCGAGGTAGGCACCATGGTGACATCATGCATGACTGGGTCAGCTTCGTAGCGGTGCGGTGACGACTATGTAGGTGCCCCTTGTCGGGCGAAGGCGACTCCTTGTCTAGATTGGGTGCGGGGCGGCTACCGGTAGTGGTCGACAAGGCCCCGTCGTGCATGTGGGCTGACTTGGAGTGGGGAGCATCAGGCGGTTGTGAGCTACACGTGATGAGCTTGGATCTGAGGTGTCGACCTCTCCAGTGGCATGCCTCCATCCCGACGGTGCGTGGCTGACATGGGTGTTGATGGGCACTTTCCCTCGGTCGCGTGGGCGGCGAGGTAGGTATCGACGTGGATCTCATCTCTATGGTTGTCCCGTGGGCCCTTGGCATCTGAGCCGAAGATGGTGGTGTGCTCTCTCACTCCTCAGACTACTCCACTGGCTTGTGATTCTTGCGGCTGGTGGGGGTGGTTGACATTGGGGGCTTGAATCAGAGGAGATTCTTAACTGGCGGTGGCCGGTGATGCCCAGGGCATTGTTCTCCTTCCAGTTGGTGACATCGAGGTTTAACCCGTACCCTCCTCCTCCACGTCCTGTGTGGAAGTTATAAATGTCAGATGTTGAGTTCCAGCAGACCCTTAAGGTTCGAACTCTGGGGTGCGCGCGAAGATATTCCCCCTACCTATCCGCGTCTGATCGCCTCGCGAGAATCTAGGCTAAACGATGAACAACACGAGGGACACAAGATTTATACTGGTTCGGTCCATCGTTGTGGTGTAATACCCTACTCCAGTGTGTGGTGTGGTGGATTGCCTCAAGGGCTGATGATGAACAGTACAAGGGGAAGAACAGCCTCGCAAGAGGTGTTCTTGAACTGGTGTGGTGTTCTCGTAGGAAAAGGATTCGATCCCCCTCTACTGTGGTGGCTATCTCTATATATAGAGGCCCTGGTCCTCTTCCCAAATATTGAGTGGGAAGGGAGCCAACAACGGCCATTTTGAAGGGGAACATCTAGTACAAGTTATCCTGACTAAAGTTGGTCTTAGGCTGCCAAAGGCACTGGCAATGACGCCGTCTTGGGCTCCACGGTGACCTCCATCCTGCCGCTCTGCTGGTCTTGGTCTCGTTGCACTGAAATGGTAACCTTTGCCTGATGCCTCAGTACTCCACGACTATGCTTGCCCCCTTTGCACCAAAGAGGAAACAAGGACACTACGCAGGCCTACGCCCGCCTGGCACCCGCCTGGTCTTGATCATCACGGCTTGCGTCACGAGCACCTCGTGAGGTACCCTTGCCTTGATCTCCTCGCCTCCTCGCGAGCCTGCCTGGCGAGGCCGCTCCTGAGGAAGCCTTGCATCGTCCGCCCCGCTAGGCTTGGCCCCTCGCGAGGGTCTTCAGTTTGCGTTGATGAAGATGGGCCGTACTGGGCCACCAATTGCGCCACGCCGCAGGTCGCAGGCAGGCAAGTCTGGGGACCCCCGTTCCCAGAACACCGACAATAGCCCCCGGGCCCAAGGCGCGCTCGGGCTTGGCTTAGCAGAGAAGCAAAGGGGCAAGTGTGGGGCGCCGTGTGGTGGTTGATGGGACGTGGGCGTCTCTGCTTCCCCACACTGCCTCGGCAACTTCCCGACTTGACAAGTCCCTACATGCAGAAATGAGCCATGATTACCTACGATCGTGGAGGCTGGCGGTTGGCCTCCTCCGGTTATAAATGCAGGGGGCGCAGGCCCCTGCTGCACATCTTCCTCCTTGCTTCTTCTTTCCCCCCCACCCTAGCTGCTTGTCGCATCCTATGGCGCCGCCGAAGAGGTTCTCGGCCGCGGAGAAAGGGAAGGCTCATCGCGAAGGGCTTGGCTCTCCTCCGCCCAAGCGCGGCTGAGGTCGTCCCAGCAAGCATCCTGCGACTCCCGCAGCGGCTCCCCGTGGTCGCAGTGGTGATCTCCCACGTGGTGACGAGCGTCTGGTGGATGAGGGGAGGCGCGTCGTGGCTGCGCGGCCTCCCAGGCCACGCTTCCACTCGGCTGAGGTGCTGCCGGAGTTCGTCGTGTGGTCGGCGGACCCAACCGGCAGCTAGCTCCAGCTTCCCTACTTCTTCGTGGGTGAACTCCCGGCCGGCGCTCCTGGCGGCCTCTGGCTTCAAGCGGACGGCTGTTGTAGCAAGGCCTCTTGGGTCTCACTGGAGATCCCCGTCGCCGGGAACGTGGCTGGCAAACGTTTGCCCGCGCGCGTGGCCTGGGCCGGCGGTGCACCCTGCATTTCAAGTTTGACGGCGACGCCGCCCTCTATGTGAGGGTGTTCGAAGAAGATGGCCGCCGTGTTGGGTGCTGCACCGAAGATGAGGACGGCGATCGGGTGATCAGCCTCAGCGATGGCTGAGATGAAGACGAAGGTGTGCGCATGGCCGGCGGCGTTCGTAGCTCACCAAGCTTCGGCGGCTCCCCTTCTGATGACAGCTCCTCCAGTGGCGGCCGTGACCAGCCACCGCGCCGTTGCACGCGCCTCGAGGGGGGTAGTGGGTCATCCCGTCGTCGCGCCTCGGTGAAGCGTGAGGAGGGGTCCGACTGAGCTTCGGAGGGCGGTACAAGCCCCCGCCATGAGTCGTCGTCGGGCAAGCCGCGTCTATTTTGTTCTTCTTCCTTTCCTGTACAAAGAGAGAGAAGTGTGGGGCCCCGTCGGGGCATGCTGGACTGTTGCCGTTTATCTATTATGCTATTTTCATTATTCTCATGCTGTGTTTCGGTGTTGCATGCTCATGCGTAGGAACAACTTAGCTTGGGGGGAACTTGCCGCAGTCCTTGCTTCTCAGAGCTGAGGCCTCGTCGCGTGTCTCGGGGCCTGCAAAAATTAGCCAGGGGGATAACTTTCGAGCCCGGTCATGAGGGCAGCCGGCTCAGGTTCTGCGTTCGTGTCGCAATGCCCATGGGGCACGGACCAGGAGAAGTGCTCCTGTGGTGAACTCGAATAGGGAAGCCTCACAAGACTGGGTCAGAAAGCACTCGCGAGGGCGCCCGTGCAGCCCCCTCGCGTGACTTGCGAAAGAGAAGATGAGTCAGGCGAGAATCAAAGGCAGAGAATCTCGGGTCGGGGATGGCAACAACGCTAAAAGCAACACCAACAAAATTTCAAATAAGGATGAACAAGCCAACTGTAGAAAGCAAATGAAAAAGGCGCGTCCGGCACCTAATCTAGTCTTCGACGTCTTCTCACCATCGCGGAGCTAAGTGATGCCACTAGGTGTGGGCGGGAGCCCCCGAGGCCCGAGGGCGGCTCTCCGGAGACTCCGGGACATGTACAGCCCCAACTCATTATTACGTGAGAGTGTCATGGGCGGCGAGCTTCACAGGCATTGGCCTTCTTCACAGGCATCAGGCCTTTCTCAGGGCGATGAGCTTCACAGGCGTTGGCCTTCTTCACAGGCACCGGGCCTTTCTTGGGGCGATGAGCTTCACAAGCGTTGGCCTTCTTCACAGGCACCGGGCCTTTCTTGGCACGACAAGCTTCACAGGCGCCGGGCCTTCTTTATAGGCGCTGGGCCTTTCTTCAAGGGTAGAACTTCCGGTGGTGCTGGATGTTCCATGCGTTTGGGACGGGCACCCCCTCCTAGGTCTCCAAGCATGCGGCGCCAGGCCTGGAAACATGAACAACCTTGAACAGGCCCTCCTACATGGGCGAGAGCTTGTGAATCCCTTCCCTGGAGAGCACTCGCCTGAGCATGAGGTCACCTACCTCGAGGGTCCTAGGGTGGATGTTGCGGCAGTGGTACCGCTGCAACGCCTGTTGGTATCTCGCTGCCCGAAGCACAGCCCCCCAACGGTATTCCTCCCCCAGCACGAGGTCCATCCCCCGCATGGCATCCTGCCGTGCTTCGTCGAAAGTTGGGACGCGCGCGGAGTGATGTCTGACCTCGTGAGGGAGGATTGCCCCAGCTCTGTAGACGAGGAAGAACAGGGTTTCGCCGGTTGACTTGGTAGCGGTTGTGCGGATGGACCATAGCATGGACTGGAGCTCGTCGTACCAGCCCCTGCCGCAGGCCTCCAGCTTCTTCTTGAAGGTCCTGGTTTTGAGGCCTTTCAGGACCTCTGTGTTGGCATGTTCAGCCTGGCCATTGCTCCGAGGGTGTGCCACCGAAGCATAGCATATGTGCGTTCGAAGGTTAGCACAATATGTTTTGAAGAGATTGCTGGTGAACTGCGAACCGTTGTCGGTGATGATGCGATTAGGCACCCCAAACCGGCTCACGAGACCCTTGATGAATTTGACTGCTAAACCAGCTGGGATGGTGCGGACAGCTTCCACCTCTTCCCACTTGGTGAACTTGTCAATGGCGACGTAGAGGTAGCGGTAGCCCCCTAGCGCCTGGGGAAACGGGCCCAGGATGTCCAGTCCCCAAACAGCGAACAACCAGGAGAGGGGAATGGTCTGCAGGCCCTGAGCCAGCTGATGAATCTGCTTGGTGTGGAATTGACAGGCTTCACAAGATTTCACCAGCTCGATTGCGTCGTTGAGTGTTGTTGGCCAATAGAACCCGCTCTGAAACGCCTTGCCGACGAGGGTCCGTGAAGACGAGTGGTGCCCACAGCCCCCACCGTGAATGTCTGCGAGCAACTCTTTCCCTTGCTCCCTGGAGATGCAACGCAGGGAAACATCGTTCGGCCGCTTCCGGTAGAGCTCTCCGTCTTTGATGCAGTAGGTCGTGGCATGCCGCGCCACGCGCTCTCGTCCTCCTCCTTCTCTGGCAGAGTCCCTTGCATCAGGTAATCTTTGAATTCCATGGTCCAACATCCTCCTGATGCTCCAGTGCTAAGAGCAGGCGCGCTCCTGAGGTCGGGCCGCGGGACGAAGGTCCCGAGGCAGGCGGTTGAGGGAGCTCCTCCCGAGGCTGCATTGTACTTGATAGTGACGGTGCTGCTGAGGGTTTGAAGAGTCGTTCCTCGAAGATACCAGGCTCCTGAGGCATCCGCCTGGACGCCCTCCTGGCGATGTCATCAGCCTCTTGATTGGTGCCTCGGGGTACATGCTGCAACTCTAACCCCCAAAACTGCTTTTCCATCCTGCGGACCTCCGCAAGATATGCTTCCATGTGTTCGTCCTTCGGCTCGTACACCTTGTTGGAGAAGTTGACGAGGAGTTGTGAATCGCCCTTGGTGATGAGGCGCTTTACCCCCAAGGCGGCTGCAGCTTTCAAGCCTGCTATTAGGCCCTCGTATTCTGCTATGTTGTTGGAGACCTTCTCTCCATGCTGGAAACAGAGCTGCACGGCATAATAGAGCTTGTCATGAGTGGGAGATATGAGCACCGCGCCAGCCCCTATGCCATGTCACGAGAATGCTCCATCGAAGTACATGACCCAGCTGTCCGGTGCCTCACTTCCTGGGGAAAGTGACCGATCCTCGCCCGCTTTGAGCCCTGGCGCCTCTGTCCATTCCGCCACGAAATCTGCAAGTGCGGCTCCTTTGATGACCATGGTCATGCTGAATTCCAACTGAAATACTTGCAACTCGATGTTCCATTCGGCGACCCTTCCAGCTGAGTTGGGGCTCCTGAGCACCCTTTCCAAGGGATATGCTGAGACGACCTTGATGGGGTGACCTTGAAAGTAGTGCGGTAGCTTGCATGAGGCCACTAGTAACACGAGCAAGAGATTCTGAGGAATGGGGTATCGTGCCCTTGCGTCCCGCAGCACCGTGCTAACGAAGTAAATGGGATGCTCGATGAGGTTGAGGGTGCTGACGTGGCCTGCGTCTTCCGGAGGTCGAGGCGTCTCCTAAGATGGCGGAACCCCCAGCGCCTGGTCGCTTGGCGGGGCCTCTTCCGCCCTGGGGGTGTCCCCCTGCTGGGGCTGATTCCCATCTCCTACAGTCGTGGTCTTCGCGAGGTCTTCTTTGCCTTGTGCTGCTGCGGCCGGGGTTGCGACCGACGCGGTCTTGACCCGGTGCTCCTCCCGAACTGCCACCAGGGCTGCGTTGGCAAAGTAAGGCGTGGCCGCAAGGTAGAGCACCAAGGGCTCCTGAGGGCGTGGAGCCACCATCACCGGAGGGCTGGTCAGGTACTTCTTAAGATCTTGGAATGCTTTGTCAGCCTCTTTAGTCCATTCAAACGGCCCCTTCTTCTTCATCAGCTTGAAGAAGGGCAGGGCTCGTGCTCCCAGCTTGGAGATGAAGCGTCCCAACGCGGTTACTCGCCCAGTGAGCTTCTGCATTTCTCTGAGGGTCTTCGGCGGACTCATGTCTTCAACCGCCTTGACCTTCTCTGGGTTAGCCTCGATACCTCTGTGGGACACGAGAAAGCCAAAAGCTTGCCGGAAGGGACTCCGAACACGCACTTCTCCGGGTTGAGCCACAGGTCCACTTCACGAAGGCTCGCGAAGTTTTCTTCCAGGTCCTGTATCAGGGTACTAGCCTCCCGAGAATTCACCACGATGTCGTCAACGTAGGCCTCGGCATTTCTTCTGAGCTGCCGGCCCAAGGCGATGTGCATCAGTCGCTGAAAGGTTGCACCCGTGTTGCGCAATCTGAACGGCATGCAAGTGTAGCAGTATACTCCTCACGGGGTTAGGAAGGTCGTTTTATCCACGTCTTCCACCGCCATTTTGATTTGGTGATAGCCCGAGAAGGCATCCAGGAAGCACAACAGGTCACACTCGGCGGTAGAATCGACGATCTGGTCGATGCGAGGGAGCCGGAATGGATCTTGAGGGCAGGCCTTGTTGAGGTTAGTGAAGTCGACGCACATGTGCTCCTTTCCTCCGTTCTTCGGCACAACAACGGGGTTGCCCAGCCATTCAGGATAGGGAACTTCACGAATGACACCTGCAGCCTCCAACTTGCTGGTTTCTTGGACAATGAAGGCCTGCTTCTCGGTGGACTGTCGCATTGCCTTCTGCTTCATGGGACGCACATTGGGGCACATGTTCATATGGTGCTCAATCGCCTCCCTTGGAACCCCCACTAGCTGATCAGGTTCCCATACAAACACCTCCTTGTTTGCGCACAGATATTTCACTAGGGCCTCTTCCTGTTTGGGGTTCAGATTGGCGCCTATGGTGAAGGTGGCGCCACAGGCTCCGTCTTCGTCGACTGGTACTTGTTTGGTCTCCGCCTTGTCTTGAGTGAACAACTGCTTCTTCTTGGCCGGCGCAGCCCCCTTGGGCTCGAGGGTGTCAGCGCTGGCGGGCTGCACCACTGCGTCCGTCTTGAAAACGAGCATGAGCACCTGTAGTGCATCCTTCGCATCTCCAGACACGGTAAGGACGCCACTGCTTCCGGGCATCTTCATGAGGTTGTAGGCCGGGTGAGTCATCGCCATGAACTGGGCCAAGGCAGGGTAGCCGAGGATGGCGTTGTACGGGAGGCCGATGGGGGCGATGTCGAATTCGACCAGCTCCGTGCGGAAGTTGTCGTGGGTGCCGAAGGTCACCGGGAGGCGGATCTGCCCCAAGGAGTCGGTGGGGCTACCTCCGACGCCTAGGAAGTGCCTTCTGGGTTGGAGTCGACCCAGCGGCACGTGGAGGAGGCTGAAGGCCTCCGCCGAGAGCACGTTGAGGTCGGCCGCGCCAATAATGAGGGTCCTGGTGACGGCCACCTAGAAGATGGGCGGGGTGCATAGAATCGGGAGCGTGCCCAAACAGGCGGTGTTGGAGGGGTGATCGTCCGAGCTGAAGGTCAAATCAGCCTTGGGTGCCACCCAGCCCGGGGGGTCTTCACGGCGCTCGAGGACGGCACCGATCTGGCGGACGAACGTCTTGACGTGGCGGCTCGAAGGTGGCGCCTGCGAGCCGCCCAGGAGAGCTGCGACGACCGGGGGCGCCGGCGTAGCATAATGGGCGAGGAAGAGGTTGCGCAACTCCTCCCAGGAGGCTACAGAAGCCGCCGGCAAGTGGAGCAACCACATGCGCGGGACACTAGTGAGGGCCATGGGCAGCCAGTTAGCCATGACCCTGTCGTCGCCCCCAGCCTCGAGGACGGCCTCCTCATACGCCAGCAGGAAAGCCAGCAGATCGGTTACGCCGTCGTAGCGCGGTGGCATGTCTGGCTTGAACTTGTTCAACCACCGCACTTGTCGCAAGGCGGGGGCCAGGGCTCAGAGCCCCCCGGTCCCTGCGCTGATGTCGACAGCCGGAGCAAGCGACGCGTTGCCCGCCATGAAGGTGAAGCGCGGTGCTGACGGAGAGCGGGCCGACGAAAGGGAGAGCTTCAGCGCACCCCTACCTGGCGCGCCAAATGTCGGATATTGGGTTCCGGCAGACCCTTAAGGTTCGAACTCTGGGGTGCACGCGAAGATCTTCCCCCTACCTATCCGCGTCTGATCGCCTCGCGAGAATCTAAGCTAAATGATGAACAACACGAGGGACACAAGATTTATACTGGTTCGGGCCACCGTTGTGGTGTAATACCCTACTCCAGTGTGTGGTGTGGTGGATTGCCTCAGGGGCTGATGATGAATAGTACAAGGGGAAGAACAGCCTCGCGAGAGGTATTCTTGAGCTGGTGTTGTGTTCTCGTAGGAAAAGGATTTGATCCCCCTCTACTGTGGTGGCTATCTCTATATATAGAGGCCCTGGTCCTCTGCCCAAATATTGAGCGGGAAGGGCACCAACAACGGCCATTTTGAAGGGGAACATCTAAAACAAGTTATCCTGACTAAAGTTGGTCTTCGGTTGCCAAAGGCACTAGCGATGACGCCGTCTTGGGCTCCACGGTGACCTCCATCCTGCCGCTCTGCTCGTCTTGGTCTCGTTGCACTGAAATGGTAACCTTTGCCTGATGCCTCGGTACTCCACGCCTGTGCTTGCCCCCTTTGCACTAAAGAGGAAACAAGGACACTGCGCAGGCCGACGCCCGCCTGGAGCCCGCCTGGTCTTGATTGTCATGGCTTGCGTCACAAGCACCTCGCGAGGTACCCTTGCCTTGATCTCTCCGCCTCCTCGCGAACCTGCATGGCGAGGCCGCTCCTGAGGAAGCCTTGCATCGTCCGCCCCGTGAGGCTTGGCCCCTCACGAGGGTCTTGAGTTTGCGTTGATGAAGACGGGCCGTACTGGGCCACTACTTGTGCCACGCCGCAGGTCGCAGGCAGGCAAGTCTGGGGACCCCGTTCCCAGAACACCGACACTAAATCCCTCGGATTGGGCAGCAACGATGCTCCGACGACGTCATTTTTCTCTGGAAGACGCCGCCTTGGGACTTCGTATGGGTGGTCGAGGCTTCGGTTGATCTTCAGTGTTGGTCATGTTTGGCAGCTTGTGGTGTGCGTCTTGGTCTTGGCTAGAGGTGATGACGGTGTTGGTGGTTTGCTCTGCGATACTGTGTTGGCCCTGTTCATACTTGCTCGGGAGTGAGCAATTCTACCTGCCGACATTTGTGTCCTTCAATCCAGGGCGAGAGGGCCGGTGGGGCCTCTTCGAAGGTAGAGACAGACGGGGGTGCAACAATGGTTGGCCTCATGGTAGTTGAAGGAGTGAGGTCTTCCTTCGGATGCGGACAACTCAGCGGACTTAGTTTCTTCGATGGCTTGGCCTCAGGCGCCGAGGGTTCCAATGCTCAAATGTCCTTTGTGCATTTGGACCATATTAGCTGTTATTTACCATCTTGTTTCTTCTGTCGTTTCTTTTCATTTTGTTCAAAAGTAACTTTATTTATAAAGCAGGTGAAAGCCTTTTTGGGTAATAGAGGAGATACTGATTGTGGGGGAGGTAGGTGGCGACTGTAGGACTTGATCCCTTTGATCTGATCACATAGCAATTACCCTTATCCTCACCAAACAAAATTAAGTTGGTTGTTCCTCGTCACATAGAGATAGGGAATCAACCGTTGACAATGATCTCGCCCCCGCGTCGCCTAGCTCTGGCGACACAGGAGGGGGGGGACCCCAGCAGCCGCCGCTTGCTAGGCCCCCTCCCCCACATCACCGCCGCCGAAGGGCCAGCCGAAGAAGGCGCGCCGGACCACAGGAAGGGGCGGTGGGGTGGATCTACCTCCTCGCGCCCCGGTCCCCCACCCTACCACCCCCGCGCCTCACCCCCACAACGGCTGCCACTTACTGGCCCGATGACATTGGCTTCGGTATTCTGACGGCCTGCCCCGCGCGGCTCCGGCCAGCCTCACCCTGCCATCGTTGGCCTCCCCCTACCTGCCCACGCGCCTCGCCCTATCCGTCTTGCGTCCCCGAGATCCCATCTGGTGCCTCTCGGGTGTCCTTCTCCGGTTGCTGCACGAACTTGCAGGCGGCGAATCCGGAGCTCCTGGTCAGTGCCATGGGCGCCCGCTATAGCCTCTCCCTTCCCTTGGTGCTATGACCCAGCCCTGCTAGTTCTGCTGTCGGCCGTGGGTGGGGGTGGGACCTGCGTCTGGAGTCGATGGTGGTCGCAGCCTGCCTTCCGTGCAGGCGGCCCCCCTCGTCTCCGGCGGCCCTTCCTCCCCTCGAGCCATGGTGACAGCTCTCGCATGGAGGCAGCGATGCTTCTGTGGTGTGGCAAACACGGGGCTCCTCGTGGTGTATCATTGCTGGCGCTGTTCCGGCCTCAGCAGCCTCGGGCCCGTGTCTCTCCGGTGTCCCGCGCTACTGGCGTCCTGCCGAGTAGCTCTTACCGCGGTGATCCGTGTAGCTGCGTCCCTCCAGCTTACCCGGCTCATCGACGTCCCAACGACTAAGGCCACGACAACACGGATCAGTGTCCCTCCAGTCCTTGCTTGCCGGCATTGCTGGTCGTCGCCGCCCCAGACCGACCCGCGTGGTTCGCTTCTTTGCCTGCCCTGCCCCGTAGCCTGAAAGCTTCCCCCTTTTGCCAGATCCATTGCTCGTGGGTACGGGTGCAGTGTCACCCTCCGACGACAAGTGCAGCCCCGCCAACCCCCTCCCGACATGGTGGTTCCGACCAACTTTGGCTTCCTCATCTTCGATTCCAGACTCGGCGGCTATGCGATTGCTCAGCTTTAGCCAGGGAGAGATCCCTGCTCGGCTTGCCGATGCTGACAGTGGCGTGGCCCGTGGGTGTCGTTTTCTTCTTGGAGACGTTGCCAAGGCCTTCAGCATCCGTGTCATGTGTTGTACCTTTGTTGTACTCACTCTACTTCTTCTATCAATGAAATGATATGCAAGCTTTGTGTATTCTGGAAAAACTTAGTTGGCTGTGCAATAGTCAAATAGCAAAGCCACCAATGTTGTCTTCCGGTGCGGGGACTTAGGCCAACTCCATTGCGCGACCCCAAACGGACATCCGTTTTGCCCAGATTCTGTCCGTTTGGGTAGGGCAACGGGGTCATGTCCGGGCCTGTCCTGGGATGCGGTGGCCGTGCGCCCAGCGCGCGACCGCATCTGTTTGCCCCATCCCGTCCGCCAGGGCCTAAAATGCCCATATTTTCATATCAAAACAAGTTTGCACGTCCAAATATTAATTGTTTGAAAATTAAAATAGTTTTACAACCCAATCGAAGTTGTCTCTAATAAAAATAGTTTTACAACGAAATCGAAATTGTCTTGAATGAACATAAAATGAACCAATACATCTATTGGTTGCCAATGTGATCCCACGCGTGCTCAACCAAGTCATTTTGAAGATCCAAATGAGTGTGCCAATCACGCAGCTCACGATGAAACTGGACAAACTATTCAAACGTGGCCGGTTCTTGATGTAGGGGCTCAACATTGTCACCTTGAAAATCAAATCCTTGGTCGAAGATACTGTCATCACGCTCGTCCTCGACGATCATGTTGTGCATGATCACACAAGCAGTCATCACCTTCCAAAGCTTCCTTTCATCCCATGACAGTGCAGGGTATCGAACGATACCCCATCGGGATTGAAGCACACCAAAAGCATGTTCCACATCCTTTCTAGCACTCTCTTACATTTGGGCAAATCTCTTTCTCTTCTCACCTTGGGGCTTCGAGATTGTCTTCACAAAAGTTGACCACTGAGGATATATACCATCAGCTAGATAGTATCCCTTGTTGTACTGGTGGCCGTTGATCTCAAAGTTGACAGGTGGGGAGTGGCCTTCTGCAAGCCTTGCGAAGACTGGAGAACGCTGCAGCATGTTGATATCATTGTGAGAACCTGCCATGCCGAAGAAAGAATGCCATATCCAAAGATCCTTCGAAGCCACCGCTTCTAATATGACAGTGCAAGCTTTGACATGCCCTTGTACTGGCCCTGCCAAGCAAATGGACAGTTCTTCCACACCCAGTGCATACAATCTATGCTGCCAAGCTTGCTTGGAAAGCCTCTAGCTGCGTTGGTCGCCAACAATCTCTCTGTATCAGCAGCAGTTGGCTGCCTCAAGTACTCAGGGCCAAACACCTCGATCACAGACTGGCAAAACTTGTACATTGACATCAAACATGTTGTCTCACTCATACGCACATACTCATCCACCAGATCGCCTGGAATTTCATATGCAAGCATGCGGATGGCCGCAGTGCATTTCTGGTAAGAGGAGAATCCAAGCTTGTCAAGGGCACCCGTCTTGCACTCGAAGTATGGGTCATGAGCAAACCACTCCCTCTCGGATACGATTGAACACATGCCTTGCCATACGAAAACGGCGACGGAATTTATCCAGCTTGAAGAGCGGGGTGTTCGCAAAGTAATCGACATAGAGTAGGGAGTGGCCTATCTCCCCGTCGCGATTCAGGTTGGGAGCACGGCTAGGGACTGACCCCCTGTACCGAGGAAGCTGTCGTTGAATTTGGTCGTGAACCACCAGTGCATCCACCACAAGATCTTCATCATCCGACGACGAATCGTCCGATAAACAAATGAAGTGGTGGAAAAAAAACTCATCACCATTGTCCATACCTTTATGGGCAAAGTGTCGAACACCATGCGGTCGTGGTGGCAAAGAGGCCGCGATGATCACCTCGATGCAGGGGTGGTTGGCGGCCGGCTGCTGGCCGCTCTGGAGCACTCGTCGGAAGCTGTCGTAGCCGCCGTGGTACGTCGCCTGTGGTCGTATCCCCTCTGCTGTCGGCTACGACGGCGACGGCCAAACCTCCTCCGATCGACGGCCTAAACTACGGCGAAAGTGCGGGCATGGTGGCGGCCATGTCGAGACGTGGTTTGCTATGGATGGCCGGGGGCTGCGTGGAGGAGGCGGCCGGAGAATAGCGGCGGCGCCGTCGATGGGGCGGGGCGGGGCGGGGCGGGAGAGGGGGGTGGAGGCGTTGGAATCGAATGAGACTACTGGTGTCCCCGACACGCGGGCCACGGGGGGACAAGGGCGTGCGGCGAGCCCGTCCGCGCGATGTATGTTTCACCCCAAACTCGGCGCAAGTTTGGACCGGAATGGGTCAAAAACATACGAAATCCGGACATTTATCCATTTGGGGCCGCGCTATTCGTCCATTCTATCTCAAACGGACGCATCCGGCCAAGATAGGGGCGCGTGGTGAAGATGGCCTTACGCACGCACGCACGTCAACCAGTCGCGAGCTCAAGGCCACAAGTGGACCTGGTCCTTGTGGATCATGTGGATATCTACAGTACTTGTGTGGTGTTGTAGCGCTGGTGTTGGATCAAGTGGACTTGCACAGGTCGACGTACGTGAACGGTGCACTGTACGGCAAGCTATCCTAGACTAGATCCATAGCTGCTGACACGGTGCACTGCAGCGTACTGGACAGGAGTAGTTCCTTGCACGTCCTTTCTTGACCCAGCTTACGGCGGGTGTCTTTGTTAGTACGAGTGCCAATTAATTTACCAAAAACAAGACTAGCGTTTGGATGGATGGTGCCGGTTGCTTCTGGATGCATGCACGTGCCGTGCTGTCGTGTCCTGGCTCCAAGATAAGGCCCGGCAGCGGTTACGGAACGGACTGAGGGACGGCAGTTATTGCGAGAAGGAAATGAGTTATAGGCAGCTGGCGCAGGACGTACTTGTACTGGTATTGCAGCGGCGCAGCTGGCCGGCCGGCCGGCAGTGGACCAGCCGCTAGGCGCTAGCTGGTGCGCTTCTCTGATTTAAATGCGCTGCCGCTGCCCACCAACATCAACATGCATGGCATGATCACACACTTTGTATGATGCATGCATTGACCTTTGGAGCTTCCTCCCCGAGAGTACGCATGCGTTGACCTAGCCGACCCCTCGTTTTCCCGCCGCCCCGCATGGTCATGCTGCAACTCTCAACCAACAAGTCAAAATCGTCCATTCATTTCACGCGCTCGAGTGCAACGGTATCCCGACCCACCTCAGATAGTACCCCTACCCGTATTGGTCTCACAGCAGGGAGGGGGGACGGAAGGAACGGCATGCACGGCGACAAGAACAAGATCACAAGGAACTAATCGGCCGGCCCGGAACACGCACGAGCGTCCGTGCGTGCGTTTGCTTGACGAAAGAGTGAGAACATCTTATCCATCAGATCGACGGGGGCTTCGGGCTCCATTTTGATTGCCTCCCGCCGAATTGCCCCTCAAATACTCCTGCTAGGACCATTAGTCCGAGTGATTGATCAAGGACCAGACCGGGCAGCTAGCTCTAGCTTAGGCTTCTTGACAAGATTACTCTTTGGAGATAAGGCCGGCTGGAAGGATGATCTTGTTGGTTGCTTGGTGCCCCACTTCCATTAACTTGATCGACTTGCTACCCGCCACCGAAAGCAACTGTCAAACCTTCCCCAACTGGCCAGGTCCCCCTCCCCCTCCATCCCTCGCTTCCACGTTGACATGTCTCCCATCTCTCTCGAATCTCTATGCGTCGGCTCATCATAAGCCATGATGTAATGATAATTGACTTCTTTCCTTTTCGGTCTAGGTAAGTGTTACATCCGACTACACATATGCCGATCTAGTGTCGATCTAGTGTCAAAGTAGACGACACCTTCTAAGCATCCACGTGTACCGATCTAGCAGTATCGCGACACTCTGTGGAACCAACACGAAGAAACTCTAGGAAGAACTAGATAAGATACGAGAGAGCACCGCGGCGTACGACCTAGATTGAATCTAGGCGGAGAGCGAGAGAGGGAACGACTAGTAAGGATGGCGACCAGAGAGGCTTTTCTCTTCCCTTGGTGTGCCCCCCTAGAGGAAGGGGGCGGCTGACCTGGAGGACGAGTCCTCCTAGGACCCCCCCTCCCCCCCTCCTCAGTCGACTTGGGCTCCTCCTGTAGAACTGCACGCACAAGTCAATTTACCAAAAAGTTCAAGCTGATGAGAAAAGATGATTTATGCATTTATATGTCAACACCCCCTCCATCTCATGTGTGGCTCCTTAGGAAAGTGAGCTACAATTTAATTGCGCCAGCCGAGCCTTGAATTCAAGCCCTCTTGGCTCTGATACCATGTAGAACTGCATGCACCCGTCAATTCACCCAAAAGTTAAATTTAATGGGCAAAGATGAATTATGCATTTATACGAAAACACCTCCCAATGCAATGGGGGCGTCTCACTAGGACTATTCTAAAATATTTTGGAAGATTTCTGAACCTTTCCCGAAGCTCGTTGACTTCCGGTACATATTGGGACCTTTCAGGATGCTCTCGGAGCCTTCCGGAACACTTTCAGGACTATTCAAAAACATTTTTGGTTGTCTCCTCTCTCGATCTCATTATCTCATAATACTACTACATACCACTAGTCATTAAGCGTGTGATCCTATAGATTCGAGAATATGTGGACATGTCCGGAACACCTTTCAGCCAATAATTATTAGCGGGATATGGACACCCATAATAATTCCCACATATCAACGAAGATCATTATCGAGCGAAACTTTTGTTGTCGTGTACAATTCTCTTCCCCTATGTTACATGTGATGAATCGGTCCTTGACAAGGAACATGAATCTCTGCATTTTCTATGTTAGTCCCTGGATCAATAGCTGACACACACAGTTCACGATGAAATACCAAGAAATATCACATGTCATCGTATTACATCGGAGATCCAATCATACATTACACACCTGCTTAGCTCAAGGCTAGCTTAAAATATCATGCATCGAAAATACATTATTATCTTCTGGCATGCATCCGCTCAGAGGCAAAAGTCGAGTATAGCTCTATAACCCTAATTTGTATCCCTCCTTCGACATGGAATCCTACAACATGATATGCTACAGCCAAAAGGGTCAATACATCAAATGTGTTGGCAAGTTTCACTCAAAGTATAACATAATTAAATCATGCTTTTGGGGTAGGTGGAGGACGGTTTCATTTGCAGAAAGTTGTAATAGTTTTACCTGTCTTTATATAGGTGGATCTACTCTATACATATGACATACCGATAAAGCGCGACCTATCCATAGCATACGAGACACTTTCGGTATATAAATCACCGGTCGTAGTCTTGGACATAGAGGTAAAGCCTCGAAGGTAGTCCTATTCCCATGTTGAAATCATCAAGTCTTAGTTCAGAAACTTATGGTGATGAGTCAAGATAACAGTTCTCGGCCAAGTTGCTCAAGTTACCCATAAAAAAGACGCAACTAATCATGATCAATTTATACACTCTACACATATTTGAGTATTTTACCTATGAGACCTAGTCACACCCTTATGCTACTAAACTTTACTATAGAGTAGCTAGGTGGACCAAGACAAGACTTTTGAGAAGTAATGCCCCATGTCCAAAGGCACCCAATACAACCTACATATAACTACATTTGTTGGTCTACCATATCAAATTCCCACAAGTTACTTGGTCAATACAGAACCCATAATGACTCACAGTTACACATGGAATCTACTCAACTTGGAACTCATGCAGTTCCTTTGAGTCTGGGCGGTAATCCGCAAGTGAACGTCCTAATAGGTAAACCATGAAATCGTCCTGCAGGAGCCACTCAACTGTCGACCACCAAAGCAATACCAAGTTCCACCCAAATGATTCATTAATTAAGTTCTTAATAAGTAGTTGTGCAAATATAGTAACATGTCAACTAGTATGGTTCCCACCCCATTACTTCATAGCAATCTAAGCATTGTCTAACAAAGGTTACAAGGAACAGGGTAAAGGGCCTATGGTTATTCTACTAGGTATCCTTTTTACAACAACAAATATTTCTCTACATGCATTCCTATTGAAAATTTCTACATACAAGAAAATAATAGGCAATGTGATCGAAGGTTCCACTTGCCTTGTATTGACGATGTTCTTCAATCTCACAAACCTGACAGTGCTACTCTTCGCTCTCCGCGCAATCTATCATAACCAAGAGTTCACATAAACAATCATACCATACAAGGAATCAAAAAACACACAACACTAAGTTGGTCGTATGGTTTAGGTGTAAATGAATCATCCTCATTTGGTGTATGTGTTAGGGTTTGGTTGAAATGAATTTCAGTTACAATTTGAATTTCTTACTTAAACTTGGTTTAGTTTCAAATTGAAATTCATTTCTAAGTTTGAATTGGTTTCAATTTTGAATTCCATATTTAAAATTGATTGGTTTCAATTGAATTTCATTCTAAGTATTAAATTTGGTTTCAAATGATTTCGTAATTAAACTGGGTTTACTTCCAAATTGAATTTCATCTTTGAATATTAATTGATTTCAATATTTGACTTCATGCTTTAATTTGAATTGAGTTCAATATTTTGAATTAGGTTAATAATTTAATTGTTTCGGTTAAAAGGTTTTTATATAAGGATAAATATGCAAAAAGTTTCATTTGAAATGGATTTACAGATAAAAAGTTATGATTGTTTTAGTGTAAAGGGGCTTTCTGCAAAATTTCAATTTATCAAGTGCTTTAATTTAAGTAGGAAAGGGTTTCGGAAAAAGTCATGCCATGTGGCACGTTTCGATTAGTTGATATTTGTAGACAAGCAAAAATCAACTTTCGCCTTGGGGTATCTATGGTACCGTGGTCAGAATTTAGCGAGGGCATGTACGACGACCTTATGTCGAAGGTTGTCCTACACTTGGCAATGTGGCACGATGATACTTTTTAAATAGATTCAGTCGCCTTGTGGGAGCATGTACGATGTTCTATGGGATGGTTGTCAAGACTTGTGTCCAGCGCACATGGCATTTAGAGTGCGTCCTCTTTTGGTGTCTCACGACTCCCGACTAGTCCAGGCCTTACAAGTTCTGTTGGAAAAGGCAGTGCCTAGGAGGCTGAAAGGATCAAGAAGAGGTGTCTAGAGGGGGGGGGGGGTTATTATACCCTCAACAAGTAAAGGTAGTAGTTTTTAGGTTTTTCAAGTTAAGGTTGGAGATTAGCACAATTTCAAGCATTCACAATACAATTCAAGCAAGCATGGCAAGAGTATATGAGCAGCGGAAAGTAAAGCATGCAACTTGCAAGTAAGCGGATGGGATTGGAGTGTGCAAACGCAATTGGAGACACGGAGATTTTTGGCGTGGTTCTGATAAGTGGTACTATCATACATCCACGTTGGTGGAGACTTCAATCCACGAAGGGTAACGGTTGCGCGAGTCCACGGAGGGCTCCACCCACGAAGGGTCCACGAAGAAGCAACCTTGTCTATCCCACCGTGGCCATCGCCCATGAAGGACTTGCCTCACTTGGGTAGATCTTCACGAAGTAGGCGATCTCCTTGCCCTTACAAACTCCTTGCTTCAACTCCACAATCTTGATGGAGGCTCCCAAGTGACACCTAACCAATCTAGGAGACACCACTCTCCAAAAAGGTAATAGATGGTGTGTTGATTATGAACTCCTTGCTCTTGTGCTTCAAATGATAGTCTCCCCAACACTCAACTCTCTCTCACAGATTTGGATATGGTGGAAAGATGATTTGAGTGGAAAGCAACTTGGGGAAGGCTAGATATCAAGATTCTTGTGGTTGGATTGGAATGTCTTGGTCTTAACACATGAGAAGGTGGTTCTCTCTTATAAAATGAGTAGTGGAAGTGTAGGCACGTTCTGATGGCTCTCTCACAAATGGAGAAGGGGTGGAGGGGTATATATAGCCTCCACACAAAATCTAGTCGTTACACACAATTCACCAAACTTGGTGGGACCAAATAATGAAACTCGGTTAGACTGATATGGTTCAAAATGTGAACGTTAGAGTTTTCGGTGGGACCGACAAGGTCAACTCGGTGAGACCGATGTGATAGGGTTAGGGCAAAACCTTATCTCGGTGAGACCGATTTTAGCAATAAGCAAAGAGAGACTTAGTCAAGCAAACTCGATGGGACCGGCTGCATATCTCGGTGAGACCGAAATAACTGCAATAGGTAACAGAGAGTTTGCAGGGCCATCTCGATGAGACCGAGATCCCATCAATGAGATCGAACTGATTAGGATTTCTGGCAGTGGCTATGGCAAGTGAACTCGGTGGCACCAGATAGATCAAATCGATGGGGCTGAGTTTGACTTTAGGTTTAGGACAAATGTGGAAATGAGAAAGTGGTTGAGGGCTTTGGAGCATATCACTAAGCACTTTAAGCAAGCAATCCATTAAGCAACACCTCATCCCCTTTTAATAGTATTGGCTTTTCCTATGGACTCAATGTGATCATGGATCACTAAATGAAAATGAAGAGTCTTGAGGTTTTGCCAATGTTTGTCCTTAGCATCTTGAAGGGATTCCACATCCTATTGTCCTGCCACTCCAATGTTGAACTCGTCTTAAATATACTAGATATAAATATTAGTCCAACAAGAGATATGTTGACATCAATTACCAAAATCACCCAGGGAGCACTTGTGCTTTCAGAGGCTCTTAGGCACACTTAGGCGCTAGGAAATGATCAAACTCCTCGCCTAGGGCATAAGTGAAAGTCTAGGCAGGGCAAGCAAGAAATTGTCTACCCAAGCAAGAAATCATGCCATATTGCATTGATATGCCATGCGGACCATGTTCCAATGGTAAAACCAATAGTTAACTTATTTATATGGCCTACATTAATACTGATGCACATATAATAACCACATATACACCGTGATAGTAAAAACTATATTACCGCCTAGGTGGCACCTAGGGTGCTTGAGTGTCACCTAGGCATTGGAGAAGGTCAACCGCCTTGCTTACGCCTACAACTTTTCCCAACCTTGTTACAAGGTCCCTCAGACTCCAAGCTCTTGGCCTTCATTTACCCCTAAAGGGGCCTAAAAGGGGAGAGTGACCCTCCACTTGAGTGTATTCAAGTGAGAGTGAGTTGGTTACATGCCCATGGGGGGCCTTATATAGCCTAGGGATCCTTGACAAATGACCAAGGCTACCCTTGAAGTAAGGAGGTGGGAGGGTAGAACTAGGTCATTTTCCCTTCTTTAGCCTATGTGCTCCTTATTGGTAGGAGGTGGGATGTGGCCCATTGGTGGGGAAATCCCTACACTAGGAGAGGCCTTCTTTCTTGGGCTTAGGCGTCTTTGCTCCCTTATCTCTCCCCTTTGACTTATTCTTTTGGAGGCTTCTTCCTTTGACTTGCTTTGACCGATCTTGAGTGGTGATATGGCATTCCATGTAGGACAGGGGGTGGCACCTTAAGTAGGGTTAAAATCCACTACTACAAGAGGAGTCCCCTTGAACCAGAGTCACCAAAGTTCCCTCTGTGGCCTCGGGTCAATAATCTTCTCTTGTGAAAAGATCTTCTAGGGATAGATTCGGTCTAGGTTGCTCTTGCTTCTCATTGATGTACCCGGTAAGGAGGTTGCGTCTTCATTGTCCTTCTCCAGTATTCCTAGCAATTCCCAATATCGTCTGGTGTCCCTGGACACATTTGTGGCCATTGAGAGTTTCTTCAGATTAAAGAACGAACCCTGGAAGTCCCCAAGTGCTCTCGTAGGTGAGTATGGCAGCCAACGGATTTTCTAGAAAAATCCAGATTTTTTTCGTAGGATGGCAATGGGAGTGGCTCACGTGCGACAGTGCGGGCCTCCTCTTTTTCTTCACAGGCCGGTGGGCTGGGTTGCGCACTTTGGGTGCTTTTGCCCCTATTTTTTATCTTTGTCCCTCGGTGTCGGTGTCAAAACCAGCAGACCTCGAGGTAGGGGGTCCCGAGCTGCGGATCGGCCGAGCTGATTTGAAGATCAGACTCATCGGCTATTTCTAACCGGCCGCTGTCAAAATCACTTTCCAGGAAGTACCTCATCCCTTCGGCCTTTACGGGTAGTTCGGCCGAGGTAGAAAAAAGGTCGTGGATGGCTTCTTGCTCATGAAGGAGAAGGTGCATTGCCGCGATGGGGGTTTCGAGCATGGGGACCGTGCCTTGGAGATTGGAGTTGTTGATCGATGATCCCACCGACCCTTTGATGATCTTCACAATGGAACTCTCAATGCAAACACCAGTGTCGGTGTCAAAACCGACAGATCTCAGGGGAGGGGGTCCCGAGCTATGGATCTCATATCGGTGGTAACGGTAACAAGGAAGACGATGTTTACCCAGGTTCGGGCCCTCTTGATGGAGGTAAAACCCTATGTCCTGCTCTTGTTTATATTGATTGTGATGTATAGAGTACAAGCTTGATCTACCTCGAGATCGTAAGTTTTGTTCTAACCCTAGGGCTAGGTGCTAAACCCTTTGGCTTATATACATGCCAGGTAGGGCATCTAGGGTTACATAGTTGGTATCCAAGGGCGCGTATGGAGGCGGCAAAAGATGTCTTGGAGTGTACGTCAAGTCTTCGGCAGGCCCAGTCTTGATCTAACGTGTGGCTACCAGAGTCCACCTTGAAGAGAATGAGGGCCCATCGGCCCATCCGAGGAGTACGGGCTGACTGGTTTGTACCCCCCATGTCCGGGACACCGTCAGTAGCCCCTGAACAAGTTCCAAGTCCAAAAGCCCGTTTATTACATCTCCGGGGTCTTAACCCATTGCAAGACAAGCTACCCGCACTATCAAAAGATAGCTTATGTCGTCTTTATGGCGTCACGAAAACTTCAGCAGTAATTCCAAGAGTGCTCGGTAATCGTGGCATCCGACGTCCCCATAAGCGACATAATTAACAACCAGGATGCACCGGGGCATATAGCCAAGTGGGACATAGAGCTCCTACCCGTTGAAATAACATACCGGCCATGCTGAGCTATTAAATCTGAGGTGCTAGCAGGCTTTGTAGCCGAATGGGCAGACGCCGAACTCCCTAGAGAATATAGCACACATTCACACTGGAATATGTACTTTGACGGTTCAAAGATGCTTGCTGGGCTAGGAGCTGGGGTAGTGCTTACATCATCAACAGGTGATAGCATTCGATGCGTGTTACAAATTATATACACCGACTTAAACAATGCGGTTGAATATGAAGCCCTCTTGCACGGACTCCGGATAGCAGTCTCAATGGGTGTCAAACGCCTCGAGGTCCGAGGAGACTCCAATCTTGCCATTTCTCGGGTAAACGGCGAGTTCGACACAAAAAACTCTAAGATTACATCTTAGAGGAATGTCATTTTAAAAATCTTGGCTAGGTTTGAGGGGCTTGAATTTCATCACATCCCCCGAGACAGTAACCAGGCTGCTGATATCCTTGCCCGAATGGGCGCCAAGCGGGATTGGGTCCCTCAAAACACCTTCCTCGAACGGCTTTGTAAGCCATCCATAGTCTGGCGGACGCAAAGGAAACGCTAGAGTCAACCAACATAGGGCAATTTGCTCCACCCAAGGATGACATGGAAGAAGACATAATTGGTGGATCGGCCATCCAGGAAACAACCTTGGCACACGAGGTCATGCTAGTCATTGCACTCTGGATCGAGCCACTTCTAGCTACTTACTCCGCAAGGAGGTCCCCGAAGACCAAATCGACGCACTCGGATCATAAGGTACTCTAAGGCCTATAAGGTTCACGAGGGTGAGCTCTATAATCTAAGCACCACAGGGGTCCTCCAGCGATATATATTCGAAGAGGAAGGGAGATCACCGCTTCAAGAAATACACGCTGGCATGAGCGGACATCACGCCGCTGCTCGGACCTTAGCCAACAAGGCTTTCCGAGCTGGTTTCTACTAGCCGACATCATGGGCTGATGCAACAGTGTTAGTACAGTGTTGCCCCGGTTGTCAGGTGTTTGCTAAACAAAGCCACATGCCCCCCACAGTCCTCCGCACTATCCCGATCGCTTAACCTTTCACGGTCCAGGGGCTCTACATGGTTGGCCCACTTAAGGGAGGGTCACGAAAAACAAATATTTACTTGCCATGGTAGACAAGTTTACCAAATGGATCGAAGCAAAACCAGTTATCTCGGCCGGAGCAGTTCTAGTCATCGAATTCATCTCTGGGGTAGTCCACCGTCACAGTATCCCCCACAGTCTTATAACAGACAATGGGACAAACTTCACATCCAAAGAGGTCAAAACATGGAGCGCCAAAATGGGCATAAAGCTCGACTATGCGTCCGTCTATCATCCGCAGTCAAACGGACTGCTAGAACGCACCAGTGGACTAATACTCAGCGGTATCAAGGCAAGGCTAGTATGCTCCCTTAAAGAAGCAGACTCCAAATGGGTAGAGGAACTGGATTCTGTCCTATGGGTGTTGCGCACCACGCCTAATCGATCCACCGGATATACCCCATTTTTCATGCTATACGGCGCCGAGGCAGTACTCCCTTGCGACATAATCCATGACGCACCTCGGGTACATATGTACGAGGAAAGAGAGGCCAGGCTAGATCGGCAGGACATCTTGGTCGCCCTGGAGGAATGCAAGATAGCCCAGGCATGTTTTGCACTTTATCAGCAACAAGCAAGATGCTATCACAGTAGGAAGGTCCGTGCAGAGGAATTCAACGTAGGGGGTCTGGTCATGAGACTGCATCTGGAGAAGCAGAATCACAAGCTCTGACCTAAATGGGATGGACCATTTATCATCAACCAAGTTCTCATTGGAGGCGCTTATTTAATCTGAGACCCGACGAACGGGCGCCTAGAACCCAATCCTTGGAATGCCGCCCTACTCCGATGTTTCTATGGCTAACCCTGAGCACCCGCTTCCTATGTACATACCTTTTCTCCCCTTTTTTATATTTAGCATTTTGCATTTTTGGCCACCTCGGGAGCATCTTTCATATGTCTTCCCTTGGGTGCTAGAATAAATTTAGTTAGTTCTTCTCAAAATGTGTGTTGACTCCATCTCTCATACCCTATTGTCCTTAAAGCCAAAATACACATCAATTTGACTTAAGATTTGGCCAAGCTGGGTTGCACGGCTCCTGTGTTTCTTCATTATGTTCCCAAGTATTCAGCTAAGGGCCAAAGGGAGCACCGCTATGATCATTACTCCTGGGTAATCCAGAGCAGTACCTCAGACAGATAAAGCCAAAATCTAGCATTCTTAAACGTACAAATTGGTTTGTCCACGACATAGGAATAGAATGGAGGGGGTCTTTCAAACCCCCACCAAGGGATTTACCCACGTGGTCACCCATCTTTGGACAAAAGTGCTCGGCACAATGACCCGGGAAAATGAACCGTTGGAAGAACTATTTTTCTCGAAAGATGTCTCGTACGTTAAAAAGTAATATAACATAAATTTCTGCCCCACTCTTGTCTTTTGAACCTTGTAGCCGGATTGCCTTGTCCCCAAAGTATCTAGTCCAGTTACTTCAGCCAGTAGTAAGGGACACTCCCCGGCCACTAGAACGGGAGTTAGAAGCCGATGGCTGGTTGACACAGTTCGCACGCGCGGATTGATTAATAACGTAAAGTACATTGATACATAGAGTCATACACGCACAGTTAATTACACTTGGTCTAGTCCATCTATTATGGTATCTAAGGCGCAATCTTTCAGCGAAAAGCAATCAGCACGCATGAAATTTTTGTACACAAGGCTTGTGGGTATTTCTTCTCCGTCAGGCCCCATGGGCCCTACCTCGGCTAGGTGTGTTGTATCCACACCAGTATACCGTGTCTTGACCATGGCCCAGCCTCCCTCGTTCCCTCACGATAGGCCGATATCTTCCGGATTTGAATCCGGCGTCAAGCTCTCTTAAGACGCTCGACAAGGATCGCCATGTCTTCAGGCACATGTTGCTCCTCGAGCCATAAAGCCATAAACACTCCCTTCATCGCCTTTCGTGCATTTTCATGCACCACGGCCAGATGAGTCATGGCGTCCTCAAGCAATGGTTCGGTAGCCTCAAGGGGCTGACCAGCCAAGGAAACTGTTGGGAAAACACATATGAGCTTGCTGGTTATATTTGAAAATATTACAACATGGCAACCATCTTAAAATGGATACAAAAGGTTACCAAAAATTGTTTCACTCGTTTCGCTCTTTCACTTGGGCAGCAGCCAGTTGAGCTTTTAGATTCTCAATCTCTTGCGCATGATGAGCATTTTCAGTTCTAAGCATGCTCGTGGGCTCCCTCCTTCAGGACAACACATGCTGGTCAGCCTGCCGCTGCGATTCTGCATCGTGCCAATCCTCGCGGGCCTGTTTAAGATCCCTTTCTAGGTGACCAAGGGCTTGAGCTACTGAAATGCACCATGTCATATGACTTCGAGATTATCGCACCAAAAGCACGCAAGGTGAAATAGAGAGGCTTACCATGTGCTTCCTGGGTGAACTCCTTTACATGCTCCTCCTCGGCTGAGGATTGTTCAACTTCCCCTTCATTTGGTCGAGTACCTCGGCGAGTTGATTATTTTTCTCCCGAGCTCCCTGTCAAAGACATCGTTCTTACTTAGTCACAAGCCTTCATACAGCCACAAGTGCCCATACCAAGCCTTAGGGGCTACTGCCATGCTCGACAGTGTAGGTTGCCTTCAAGCAAACAAACTATGACCGACATGAGAAATGGCCGAAAAAATGTGGCCTCGGATAAAACCTTACCTGCAAACCCTGTGACAGAACACCTATTTCCTTCTCAAAGACAAAACTAGTTGCTCCGAGGTAGGTGTCCATCGAGCTAAGAGCATTAAACTCTTGGCTAGTAAAGGCGGGATCCCTTGAAGAGGCTTTCTGTCGTCGATGGTTCATGGCGCTTTGAACCTCGGAGGTGGCAGCCGAACAGGTCCCCAAATCCTCTGGCTGAGGTACCTCGGGAGCAGCTCCTGAAGTAGGGAGAGGTGTTGCACCACTATTTGGAGCCGACGTCCTTTTGACCCTTGTGTCCTCCGATATTGGAGGAGGAATGGACTTCTTGTGAAAAAGTTGAAAGAATTAAGATCCATGATAAGCTATTCTCCAAAACGCAATAACGTTACCTATCAGGTAAGGAAATATTTTGGTCTGCCTCCACGGCCGCCAAGCACACCCGAACTCCCGACGTCTCTTGTAGAGTGCTCCTTTGAGGGCCCGGTTCTCTGCATGGATGTTTTGCGTGTCATCCCTTTGAAGTATAAGTCAGGAGACTAGGGGCTTCGGGAGGACAAGCTCTCTTTTGAGTAGAGGTAGGGGCTTTACCGAGGAGGCCAGGTGTTCCCGACATGTCCACAGTGAAGGCAGCCCTTGAGCCATCAAGGCGCTCTAGATAGAATTATCCACCTTCATATATAAGGGAAAGTGTGACGACCTGGTTTTTGCCCTCTTCTCTTTGCCTGATTTTCATCTGATTTGGTTTTGAATCTTTTCATATGGACTTAACCACTTGGGTACTCCTTGGCTTTCACCCAAGTGCCTCATTTCCCTCTCTAACCATCATTTCCTCTCTGGTCCACCTCAAAATAATATTTGGAATATTTTTCTTTAATGAAAAATATTCATTTCCCTCTCTAAAACCCTAGTTAGCTCAATGTGCTCCAAAGCAACCCCAATTTTTCTTGCCCACAAAAATCTGAGAAAAATCCCATTTTTTCTTTGAACCCTAGGGCACCTTCCTGAGCAAAAATATTTCATCACTTTTTCGAATATTTTTGCTATAGAAAATATTTCCTGTTCTGGACAGAAATGGTAGTTTCTACAGCAACTACCATTTTACTTGCTCCATTGTGGCTGATTTTTCTTGTGCATCATCACCTTAGTAGATGGTTGCTAACCTCCAAAGCCCAGCTCCCAATTCCGAGTAGTTTGACCATAGTAAGCTCTCAAAGTTACTGTCCAGAAACTTACCTGGCGTGTGAAATCTTTTCTACTGCGTCTGGGTCCAAACCAAAGTGTGGTAACCTTCAAAACTACCACGAACAACAAGCCAGACATGAACTTTGGACTTAGGTCGGCCTAAGGGCAGAGTTCACGTCGTGACCACGCATGTACACAATGCCAACCTGCTTGTCGCCGTGCTCTGAGTGCCGCCGAGCGCTCTGTTTCACGCGTGCTCGCTTCCCCGACTGCCTAAGCGTGCCAAACCTCGCCACAATCTTTTCCCAAGCTCTCTTAACTCTCCCCTGGCACTCGCCGACGCCGGAGCTCGCCACAGCGAGCACGGGCGTGGTCCGGCCAACGTAAAAGTGTGGTGCGCACTATGCTCGTCGTAACCCCAGTGCCCCTGTGCTCGTCCCCATTCGCCCACAGTCCCCATGTGAGCCGCGTCGCCTTCTACCCCTCTTACTGACGTTGTTCGTCGCTGGGCACTGTGTCCAGGTGTCCACCGGTGGAGCCTGAACCCCCCTCGATGCTCGGCTGTAAATAGAGCCCTCCCCAGCCTCCTCGAGCACCATCCACCACTCCCACACACTCCACGATCTTGTAGAAGCCGTAGCCCGGCCGGGCAGGCCTCGGGCCACCGTCCCCGAGCTCGAGCTCGCCGGCGATCCCCTCGGGTCGTCTCCGTAGCTCCAGCCCCTCCCTGGCCTGGGCAACCCTTCCAGGGCCTCCGCCGCTCGTCGGTGGTGCTGTTCCGCCTGGTTGGAGCCCCTGGAGTCGCCTCTATTCGCCGTCGTCTTCTTCTCCGGTGACCTCCGCTCTCTGCCTCCACTAGAGAGGTCGATTCCGACGCCGCCCGACCACCCCTAGCTACTCTACGGGTACGGGCAGGTGCGCCTCCGTCTCCTCTCTCGATCCCTCCTTCTCGTTTTGGCCAAGAAGCCCTCGCCGCCGGCATGTGCTCCGTCAATGTCGCGCCGTCCTTGTTTCCTTCTCCCCCTCCACCTCACCTGACTAGCGGGGCCCGCTAGTCAGCCACTCAGTACGGGCGCGAAGCGGTACGAGTGGTGGCGCCATGAGGCTTTACGCCTTTGACGTCACCCCCTAGTCTCTTTTTATTTAAAAAACAAATTCATATTTTTTCCAGAGAGCTTCAAACAACCAAAACTCTTCAACCATAAGTCCAAATGAATTGATTCTTTTTACACTGTGTTCTTTGTATAGTAATCTAGCAGCTCACCAAAGATGAGAGTTTTCTTTGCTGTCTAGATTTTCTGGTGAATTTCATAAGGGTTCTTGATATTTTCTTCTTGTGTTTAAAATTATTTTCAAAGGGTGAGGCTTGTCTTGATGATCACCAGGAGGCTTGTGAACCTCATCTGCACTAAGGCAAGCCACAACAACACTTTCATGGTGACATTACAATAGTTGTGACTTTTATTACTTGAACAAATGATTTAATCCATGCATTTAAATCATTATTATGCTATTTATATTCTATTAGTTGCTTGTTTTAGTTAATATGCTTGATTTATAGAAATTTTGAAGTTAACTTAGTTGGTAAATAAACTAGGATTTTATTTTGGTGATGAAAGAATAATATGGTTATGGATATGAGTAATTATTTGGAGTTATTTTCTTGCATGGGAAAGATAATAAAATTTGCTAGAAAAGATTCTGTTTAAAGTGAGATTTAATCCTAACGAGAGAAGTGTCATGAGTTGTTGATGTTTATGCTTAGTGTGGATATAGTTGACTCGGTCATTTTTGTTAATATGTGATGCATATGCTAGTGTTGCATTTCATGGCATACTATGACACCGATTATTTTCACTTTAAGTTGAACCTGATAATAACTCAACTGGAATATATCATTGACCGGGTCATGGTGCCACTGAATCGAGTTTTTCCCAATGCAACCACATTTGCCTTTATGGGAAGGCCTTTATTCAGTCCGTTGTCATGCCTCTGGTCGGTGCCTCCAATGAGGGAAGGTTATGGGCGTGCGGTACCCTATCCCGGTAAGCAGACATAACCTTGTGTGCCCGTTGTTGAGATTATGGTACCGGGTCCCCGTGTGGGATCGTTTATCTTTTGGCCACGACGGTGGTTGTTGTGTCTGTGGTAGACACGGGGCCACCCAGGACTAGCCCGGTGGGGATTGAGTCGGAGTGACCGAGAGAGTGTCATGGCAATGGAGGGGTTTCGTCGGAATGCCGTTGGTACACCCGAACGGGAGTGCGAGGCCATGGGTTCCGTGGTGTGGGTACAGTGCGCTACCTCTGCAGAGTGTATTAATCTATCGATAGCCGAGTCCATGGTTACGGACATGCTCGAAAGTAGGTCACGCCATGGGTCAACATTTAATAAATCTTGCACACTAAGTGATAAACTTTGCACGGTTGATGATGGTGGGAAGGCCATCTTGATGTTCGGGACCAAGTGTTGGCCGTGGTTGTGATCACCGGAAGGATCACTGTTTGAGACCAAGTGTTGGTCGTGGTTGTGATCGCCGGAAAGATCATGAGGTAACTGAGTTAGGATCTCGAGGTTGGTAAAGTTGTGATCCAAGAGCGATCACTGTTGGTAAGCCGGTCCGAGGGATTTTTCTCATAGAAGCAGGAGCATTGCATGTTGCATATATTGTTGCATTGTTAATAATTGGTTAATTATCATGATATTGTTTGTGATTATGTTCATGTTTGTTGTGAGCTTGCAAGTACATTCAATGTAGTGACCTGGCATGTCATGCCAGATTTCAGGAAAGTCTCGTTGGAAATGAGTGCCGTCCGAGTCTAGATCGTGTCCACATCGGTGTCCCTGTGCTATGGAGTTTCCGCTACGACGTTGTTCCGCTGCCGCGTAGTTGTTATGATCGAGGCCCCTTTATGTTCACTAAATAATGTATATATTGTTCAACTGCACCGTGTGTGCCGCTTGGCCTCACCACCTGTTGTAATATAAACTTTGATCCGCTAGCATCAATAAAGCAGTTGCTTTCTATACCAAGATGTTGTGTGTTGTCAGAAGACATGGTCTCTGGGCTGGCAATGCATGGTAAACCGGTTGCTCTGAGCCAGGGTGCCACAGAAAGTTCTTCGTCCTCATTGAAGAGAGGGTCATCTGCCTGGTGACATGTCTCCGGTTCGGGCACATGATTGCTTGGTGTCTCGACCCAGCGCCTCCATCTCTGTCTTGGTTCAGCAAAGGGCTAGTCAGGGGAATTAACCATAAAACAACTTGTATATATGAGGAAGGCCAAGGAAACTTACTATCTCCGCAAGCTTGTAATAAGACAACCCATCTCGGAACTGCCGCCTTGCGAACTCCTCCATTGATCCCTTGTAAATAACGGCCAGTGCAGTCCCAAAGACCATCTCGTCATCGAGGTTTGCTCGGATAGATCGGGAGGTGTCGTCGGTTCCGTTGTACATGCACAACAGGTGCGGGCGTTGCCGATGTGGTTGGACTCTTTAACTGATTGCCGTGGACATTACATCTATAATGGTGAGGCCAATATTTCTTAGCAGGTTTACTTGGGCTGCCAGGTTGATTATGTTGGTATCATCCTCCTGAGCGGTCCACGGTCTCTAGGTGTAGTGCTTCTTCGGGAGTCCCGAGGATAATGCGGGGAGCCTAGGCCGAACTAGGTAATATAGTGTGATATCGTCTATATAAAACCACTCGGACAACCAAAAGTCGGTATCCTCTCGAGGAGTGATACGTCTCCAATGTATCTAGAATTTTTGATTGTGAAAGTGCTAGTTATCGACTAGAGGGGCGTCAACAGGCGATTTTTATGAAAGTCTTCAAAACACGGTGGCTTTGACGACAAACCGGTAAACTGAGCCTATATAGTAAGCAGCAGAATGAAGACTACACTAGGCAAGCATTAGTCAAGCATACAATATAGTGAAAGCACAAAGACTAATTGCAACTAGGTAGACAGGATCAGAATGGAAGATAGTACAAAGCTAAACAGATATAGGTCGTCACACAATGAAGTCAATGAATCAGGTAGGCAAGCTACGACTTCACGAAGACAACTGTAAAGTAATGAGAGTAGATGATAGAACCAGTAGCTTGGTGAAGACAAGGATTTGGTAGACCAGTTCTAGTTGCTGTTACGACTATACGTCTGGTTAGGGAGGCTGAGATTGAACTCAGAAGACTGTGTCTTCACCTTATTCCCCTTGAGCTAAGGATACCCAATCCTCGCCCAATCACTCTGGTAAGTCTTCGAGGTAGACTTCCAAACCTTCACAAACTTAGTTCACCGGCAATCCACAATGACTCTTGGATGCCCAGAACGTGACGCTTAACCGGTTGTAGGATTCACAGTCCTCAAGTGTAATAAGTCTTCAGATCACGTGGACAGAAAGACTTCAGTGATACCTAACAATCTTTGGCTCTGGGTGTTTTGGGATTTGTCCTCGCAAGGATCTCTCTCTCAAATGCTTCGGAGGTGGGTTGCTCTCAAACGATAAAAGCCGTGTACTAACTCTGAGCAGCCACCAATTTATGGTGTAGAGGGTGGGATATTTATGGCCAGGAGGCAACCCAACCTGATATCTCCGAAATGACCCTGGGTCACTAAGGAACTGACACATGTCCAACGGTCAGACTTCAAACACACGCGACAACTTGACTTGGGCTACAAGCAAAGCTGACTCATCCAGCTCTGGATAAGGTTTGCTCTCATTGTCTTCACTCGAAGACATAGGATTTGATTGAGCATCACTTCAGTCACTCTGACTTTGTTCACTTGGACCCCACTTAACAGTACGGTGGTTCCTATGACTCAATAAAGAAGAAAAGGAAACTATGAAACAACTATCAAGTTTAAGTGTTACAACAAAAAAAACAGAAGTTTTAGAACGAGACTTGTAAGAATTAGCAAAAATTAAGCAACCACCCATATGGACCCACTTGAAGACTATCAACTCATATGCTTCTCCCCCTTTTGCCAGTAATGACCAAAAAGGTTGGAAGACATATAGTATCTACTCATTCCTAGGTGGAGACAAAGATGGAGTAGCAGGGTCGACGTTGGAGTTTGGTGGTGCAGACGGGCCTGGTGCAGCATCGTGATGCAGTGCAGCTACAACAGGCGAAGTGCGTCATCTTCTTCATCGACGACTCTCACAACAACAGTTGCGGCCGAAGATGAGCACTTAGAATCTTCAATGGAGGGTGTGCGACGCCAACTTGCATTTTGAGGAGGCGTAGAGTCAAACTTGAAATTCTCAGTGAAGCCATCCGCGTGAAGATCATCTTCAGTGCAGAGCAAGGTGAGACTCTTCGAAGACCGCCGTCGGGCTTCATGGGCTACAAACGAGTTCTTGGTGGCCAAGTTGCGAATGCGATGGAAATCCACCAAGATACTTTGCATCTGACGCTTCAGCTAGTCATGATGTATGTCCTACTTTTGATGCAAAGCCACCAGAAGCTCACAGTCATTAAGAATACGAGGACGCTTCTGAGGCCTTCGAGTTATGGTTCTTGCAGTGGCTTCAGTATTGGCACGGTGCGGTAGGCGCAGATTGCCAGCTAGAGGATAAGCATGAGTTGCAGCTTTGGGCACATGAATACCTTCAATGGGCCGTGTGAAGCTCTGGAATTCAACATTCTGAAGGTGGAGGGGCTTCTTGGCAGGCTCAGTATAGATGGCTTCAACAGACATATCAACATCAGGCAGAAAAACAATGTGGTTGCGCACTGAAGGCCGATAGTCAATAGTTGAATGACGCATAATCAAGCACATCACCCATGGAGCATAAAACTTCAGACCAAACACATCAATCCCGGAAGCAGCAAGTTGTCTGATGAACAAATCCTGGGTGTTGAATCTGATGCCATTGATGATATAGAATACCAAAGTCTTCATGGCGCCCTCAAGTTTTGCTTTAGAAGAATGGCCTTTGATGGGCCAGAGAGTACGCCTCAGAATGTGATACACTATGCGTGGTAGGTACTCAAGGTCATTACCAAAGAACTCCTTTGGATATTCAGCGTCTTGGGGCAATGGCTTCATCATGCTAAGCATTTGGCTCATGTTTGGCTCTGGCTTCTGAAATATGCTCTGCAGTTCATCTGATGAAGCAAACAACCAAGTTTGTATAACTCACTTGGAGTGGGCAGAGAAGCAAGCTCGATGATATCCTGAGCTTTGGCTTCGTGATGTACATCACCTGTCATCCACTCAAGGATCCAAGTCTTCGGATCCCTGTTGTAGCCTTGAATGTATAGGGTGGCATAGAACAGCAGCAGGAGCTCTTCATTCCAGTGTTCTTTATCAGTCACAAAAGCCAGAAGACCAACATCCCTAAAGCAATCAAGGGCTTCTACCAGACATGGCATCCTAGCCATAGCATCACAATCTAGACATCTGTGCGGAAAAATCCGGTCTTGATTGTACAAAATGCAAGAGTAATAGCTTCGTTGTTGATGGCTCCAAAATCTGTCAGAGGAGATCTTTGGCTTCTTGTATGGGTTCTTGGCGATGTCAAAGAAGGTATTGTGATCTCTGAAGCTGAGCACACTGAATGAGCCTTGTGTAGTGATAGCACTTGGAAGCCTAGGAAGACGTGGCTTTGGCTTTTGAACTTCAGGCCTTTACTCCACATGATAATCATACTGGGGTCCTGGAGCAATAGGAGGAACCATAATTGGCCATCGAACAGTGACAAGGTGACCTTCATGATTGAAGGCCCTTTCCATGGTATGAGGCCGCTGTCGGTGTCAAAACCGGCGGATCTCGGGTAGGGGGTCCCGATCTGTGCGTCTTAGGCTGATGGTAACAGGAAGCAAGGGACACAATGTTTACCCAGGTTCGGGCCCCCTTGATGGAGGTAAAACCCTACTTCCTGCTTGATTAATATTGAAGATATGAGTAGTACAAGAGTAGATCTACCACGAGATCGTAGAGGCTAAACCCTAAGAGCTAGCCTATGATGGTATGATTGTAATTGTGATCGGCCTTCTAAGGACCAACCTCTCCGGTTTATATAGACACCGGAGAGGGCTAGGGTTTACATGGAGTCGGTTACAAGGAAGGAAATATAATATCCGGATCGCCAAGCTTGTCTTCCACACGAAGGAGAGTCCCATCCGGACACGGGTCGGAGTCTTGAGTTTTGTATCTCCACGCTCCAATAGTCCGAACGATGTATATAGTCCGGCTGTCCGGATACCCCCTAATCCAGGACTCCCTCAGTAGCCCCTGAACCAGGCTTCAATGATGATGAGTCCGGCGTGCAGTCTTGTCTTCGGCATTGCAAGGCGGGTTCCTCCTTCCGAATACTCCAAGGTTATTATAGAACCCGTAGACCGTGTCCGGATCTGCAAGATGACCTTCGCATACCACCGTAGAGAGAATGATACTTCAGTTGATAACTTCTTTTTAGACGACGTGATATGTCATTACGATCAGGTCTTTATTCGAACCGTTTTCCTTCAACCAGCCACAACGCATATTGCGAGGCGGTTTCCTTGACACGTCTTGTCAAAGCAGAGATCGCGTCCCCTTATTACGGGATTCTTGTCAATACGGGTATGGGTAATCCAACCGCACCGCTAATCGCGGCGAGTGGGAGGTGAGCGGGTTCCACCAGGCAAGTGGAGAGGCGCAAAAAGCTGTTACCATCTCTATAAAGAGGCAAGGTTTCTTCCTCTTTACCCACGCCTTCTCCTTCCGCTAGACCACTCCCCTCTGTTCGAGCCCTAACACCCGAGCACTTTTTCTTTTCCATCGAAGAGAGGTTTTCCAAAGATGTCTGGATCCGGAGCAGGAGGCACATGGATGGCCTCTACCGTTCGGGAGAAGGATATTAAGAAGCTCCGCGAAGCTGGGTATCTGGCCAAGAAGATTGGCCATCGTCTCCCACCGGTGGGACAGGTTGTCCCTACTCCGGAGCCTTATGAGAGAGTCGTGTTCCTTCCCCATTTTGTTCGCGGGCTCGGGTTTCCCCTCCACCCATTCGTCTGTGGAGTCATGTATTACTACGGGATTGACTTTCATGATCTTTCCCCCAACTCCTTCCTCAATATCTCGACGTTCATCGTCGTGTGCGAGGCCTTTCTCCGCATCTCGCCTCACTTCGGCCTATGGATGAAGACTTTCAATGTGAAGCCCAAGGTGGTGAGCGGCGAACACGCCGAGTGTGGCGACGCCATGGTGAGCAAGATGCCCAAGGTTGTTTGGCCGAAGGGCGCCTTCAACGACTCCGTCATGGAGTGGCAGCAGCAGTGGTTCTATATCACCAAACCGCGCGGCAAAAAGTGGGCTGCAGCTCCTGAATTCATATCCGGAGCCCCAGTGCGGCTCACGTCCTGGCCCAAGAAGGGCCCGAACTGGTCCTCGTTCGATGAGCTGTCACTACTCCAGACGCGCGTTCAGAGCATGGTTGACATGGACGTCAAACTCGTCGATGTAGTCCAGGTGATGCTAGTCCGCCTGGTTCTCCCTTGCCAGCGCCGAGCCTGCACTTTGTGGGAGTTCGACCCAACCGAGCACCAAACCCTTCGGGAGCTCTATGATTCCTCCCATGAGGATATCTGGAAGGTGCTCTTTAAGTCTGGCAAATCGTGGTCGAGCCCCGCCGAGGACCGCGGGTACCAATTATCCCATTCTGCAAGCCCGGTAAGTTACAGCCACGCTCTGTCCCTGCATGCTTTAGTTGGCATGTCACGAGGGAGACATTTTAATCGTGTTTCGTGACTTCAAGGATGGATAAAGAAGGTGGAGCGGACGCATTGTCCGGCTCCGCTGCCGGAGGAACCGGCCGGACCTCTTCAGACGAAGATGCTGGTCCCCGCGCCTTATGAGGCGCCGAAAAAGGAGGCCTCCAAGAAGGTCAAGAAGACCCGGAATGGCCTCCGTCGCCATGAGGCTTCGGACGCAAATTCCAAAGACTCCAACGACGCTCCTTCTTCCGAAGACGAAGAGGAGGAAGCAGAGGAGGACGAGCCTCACTTTGAAGGTGGGAAGAAGCGGGCAGCTTCCCCGTCCCTGGAGGCCGAATCGCCCAAAAGGGGGAGAGGTTCCCACCCAGAGGCGTTCACCACGGCTGCCGATAACAGCCCAGAGTGGAATCCCAGGGCCCAGCCCCTGGAAAAATCGTAAGTGACCGAAGTCCGAATGCGCCTATACATCCAGGGCCGTCTGGGTACAGTAGTTTTAATTGTCGCACTATCTCGTACAGCCTAGCGAGATCTTCTGTCGGACTGTCCTCGTCGGAGGATTCGCTAAGCTCAGATGCTGTGGCGAGCGAGACGCCTCCGGAGGCCCCTTCCCCGAAGCCCGGGTGCGACACCGAGGTGTCGTCTCAAAGTTTCCCAGAGCAGGGGGGCATGTCCCTGGGGCCGGACACATGGGGGCAGCGGCCCCACGACGTGTTGACGATGGGGCGATCTCGAGTTCGGCCCTCAGCCGGATAAGGTCCTGGATACCTCTAAGGCTCCAGGATCGGGCGAGCGGCCACATTCGACGGGGGGAGACTTGCCTACTCCGCCAGTAACCTCTGTCTATGCAGAGCTGCCAGGAGGTCTAACGACGTTGTTGAAGAACGCGTCTATCGTTGAGGCACGTCGGACCCTCATGGGTACGGTGGTTGGAAAGATTCAGTCTGCCGAAAGCGGGCTGAATGAGTCCTGTCTTGGCCTTATAAAGGCTTTTGAGGTATGGTTTCTAAGGAACCTTTGAAGAATCATCATGATATGAGAAGTAGCCCCTGATACACTGTGCGGCAAAAGAGAGCCGAGAAGGGGATCAAACCATCTTTTGTAGTGGGAACCTTTGATACTGATGTATACCCCGTTGTTTGAAAACAGGCGTCTACGGAGAAGACGGCCGCTCATGATGCAGAAGTGTCCGAACTGAAGCAGAGCCTGGAACGGGCCGAGGAAGAACTTAGTCGTGTGAAGAAGCAATTAGAGGAGACGCAAGGTATGTTTAAACATTGTCTTGCATTGGGCACGAATGAATAATTGTGCCTATTGAAAAGTATTTGTGTTGTACGCCCTAGGAGCGAGTGCCGAATATGAGGCGCTGAACAAGGTTGTGGCTGATGCCAACGAGAAGGCTGCTGCCGAACAGGCGCTGCGTGAAAAACACGAGGCCAGGGTCATCATAGCTGAACATGAGCTCCAGGAGGCTGTGACGAAAAGCGAGAGCTTGGAGCAGAGTCTAGTAGGGAAATAATCCGAACTCGCCCAAGCTCTCCAAGCCGCGGAAGATGCTCGGGAAGAAGCCCGAGGTGCTGTACGGGACATTCAGGAGGCCCGGAAAGTTGCGGCTAGTAAGTCATGTTGTATCTATGGCCATTATTACGTGACAGTGGGGAGAACTCTAAGCGACAAGCTGAATTCTTGATTTTACAGGGGCGTTTGCGGATCTGCCTTGTAGCATATCAGACGCCGCCCAATTTTACCGGACCGGGGAGAGGAAGTCTGCGGAGAGGAACTTCTGGTCGCAGTATTTGGCGCCAAACTATCCGGTGCCTTTTATCGATCAGCTGAAGCAGCTGGTCGAACTGCACCAGGCGGCCGAATTGGCCATGAAGGACTTGATTGTTCGGCTGTGGCCTGCGGAGCCAATTCCAAGCAGTTACTTCGGACTCATGAAGAGGATTGTGGGCGCCTGTCCTCGGCTTGATGCTATCAAGCGATCAGTATGTATAGAAGGTGCGCGCATGGAGTTCGCCCATGCGAACGTGCATTGGGGGAAGATAGATGCGGAGAAGCTGATGACTGAGGGGCCACCGGAGGGTAAGGGGCACCGCAAGCCCGAACTGTACTATGAAGGTGTACTAAAGGGGGCCCGCCTGGCGGCGGATAAGTGCACCAAAGACATTATATTTCCCTGAGGGCATTCTTGCTAATATTTGTAATATGGGATAATGGCACTTTTATTATATATTGCATGTTTTGTTTGAACATATGTTCTTCCTGTGCGGCTGTTTATTGTATGTAAATTCTGAGAGTTGGCCAATCGTCGGCTTCAGCCCCCACGTGAGAAATACGGGGGTGTTCGGGATATATCTGAACACTCTTTATCCCATGGTTGGTTCCTTGTGAGGAGGTGTTTCTCACCATGAACCAGGCAATCGAACTATAGGGCTTTACTACTCTCACTTAGCCATAGGAATTCGAGTATGGTCGGCGCAGCCCCTAGTGTTCGGAAGGCCGAACTAGGGGCTCTATTGGCGCCTGATCGGAAGACCGATCTGTCGCAGTCTGCATTTATGATGGCGTTATGCGGAATAAATCTTTAGGGATTTTACAACCTCTCGAACAGCTGACCAGCTCTCGCTGCATCATGACAGTCGGTTTTCGGCTTTCTCTACTAAGGTGCTCGTCCGGCAGAACCGGGACACAATCCAGTAGTTCTCCCAGCGCTACCTTAGCTGATGGAACGGAATGTAAGGTACCAAAACATGGGAGCCGGGCAAACCCAACCAATGACCCAAGACATGATTCGGAGCTGATGCATATAGTGCTATAAGTTCGGGGTGCCGAGCGACCGAAAAGGTGGTCGGACTTTGTTCCGTATTGTGAAGCCCCTGGCATAACCGGGCGTAACATGAAGCATGGATGCCGTTTTGTGGCAAAGAGGCGTCAATGATAAATGATGGCCGGTACATGTTATTGAAGTCTACGCATTGTAGCAGGATAATATGGCTATGCGTATGAGTACGATTTATGATTATGAAAAGAGATGGTTTTTGGCGGAACCTGTGATGGCCGGACTATAGGGGGCTGTGAGTGGATTGAAAGTGAATCCGGACTGCCTTCTACCTGCATGGTCCTGTCTTTGTGTGTCCGGGCCAATTCCACGCCACCAATCCTGTTCTGCATAAAATTTAGTTTGTGAAGGTAAATGCTTGGAGGCAGCCGAACATCCTCTTGTGGTTGGTCTAAAGGTTCCTGATCGGACCCTGGTGACCCCAGCCGCTATACCATGAAGCAGCATAGACTCCTCAGTTGGGGTTCGAATAGTTGGCTGTCATATCAAAATTTTGATAGGCATGCACGACTTGCTACTCCGACAGCTGTATGATTTCCGCTCTAGGGGCGGGGTTCGGCCTTGTATGTAGGCGTGAGTATATCACCGGTGTTGGCCTAATGGTTTACCACGTGGAATCTAGTCAACGTGGTTCATCCCGTTAGCAGACGGTGGGTTACCGTATGAGGGGAATGCGTCGATGACGTGGCATTTTTGGTTATCTGAAAACAACCGTTAGAGCAGTGGGCCAATGAACTTGGCCCTTGCCCCTGACATCTTGTAGAAGGTGTTATTCGTGATTTTATACCTGCGAGGGCTTTTCCCGGACTACTAGGTCTAGGGGTAGGACAATTGAATTGCTGTGGTTGGTGTGACAGGGGGAGATCGGCCGTACTGTTGTGCTCTAGGGGGTCTCTTGATTAGATGCCTCCCTTGATTGTTTCGGGCACACGACCGGTCGCTTTGTTTTGAGGATCCGACATTCTCTATTGGTATGCTTCACCGTCCTTCTAGGAGTTCCGTGAATATCACATGGTTGATCGAGTATGTGGCTTAAGCATGATATGTTTGAACCGCTCTTTGTCCGTTGACCGGGCTTGGAGTTGCTTGGCTTGGCAATAGCTTCCTTGGCTTGATGCTTATGACCGCTGCGCCGAGGCTTTAGGATGCATCTTCGTGTATCCTTCTTACTGTCTTGGACCGTAGTGATATGTGGACATCAGGGTGTGTGCCTTGGGTTGTCCTGCCCAGATTGAGGTGGCCAGTTGTGTTACGCGTGCCCTTTGTCGGGGCGGTCGGGTCCGTATTTATTGGTGGAAAGGATCTTGGTCCACCTATCCGTGAGCAAATTTTGTTCAGCTTTAAGCTGTTCTTGCTTCCTTTGCAGGCTCTTTGTTGTGGCCATGAGCCGTCGCTTGAAGCGAACTTGTTCCCCTGGATCTTCAGGCACACCGAATTCGTCATTGCCGAGGCTTATATCGTCCTCAGAGGGGGGTGTATAGTTGTCCCTCTCCAAGTATACCATCGTGGCCAGTCCGGTCTGTTTGAAGGTAGGCTGATCATGGTTGTATTCGTCTTCGGCACCGTCCGGGTTGTTTTCGTCTCCGGTGCCGGTATTGCCTTGGCGGGGCTTGGAGCGGCGCTGGCGACGCCCATATTTTGCTTTCTTCTTGGAGGGGTTATCCTCCATTGCCTCATCGCCATTTGTTTCTTTCAGAGTGTCCACCATATATATATCGTATGAAGAGGTGGTTGTCCACCGCCGTGTGGGCGGTGGCTCCTGTGTGTCTCCTGCATCGTCGTCCATACCGTCGATGTCTTCGGAGTTGAAGTCAAGCACGTCAGTTAAATCATCGACCGTGGCAATGAAGTGGTTGGTGGGTGGGCAGCAAATTCCTTCGTCGCCTGCTTCCCACTCAAGCCGGACATAGTTCGGCCCAGAGCCTCCTGACAAAGAGAGAGAATTTTAATGAGTTCAGCACGTCACCAAAGGGCGAGTGCTAAAAGATGTCCGCAGCGGTAAACTCCATTACCGGAGCCCAACCTGGCTTGGCTGGCTCGAGGGTATGCGGACCAGAACCAACAACCGGATACGAGTCCGGGGGCCCGGGGTTACAGGCCTCCACAGAGGTGAGACCTGTGTTTGGCTCCACCACCGATGAGTACGTGGCTTGCGGGGCGGGGTCCACCCCTTCGTCCTTGGGCAACGCAACCTGTTTCGGATTTAGATCTAGGGCTACTGCAGGGATGATGTCCCGAGCATTGTCCGACAATAGGTCTAGGCCGTGCCCGTCGTGATTGTCCGGCGCTCCTGGCACAGGCCCGAATCCATCGAAGATTAAGTCTCCGCGAATGTCCGCCGTGTAGTTCAAGTTTCCGAACCTGATCTGGTGGCCAGGGGCGTAGCTGTCGATCTGCTCTAGATGACCAAGCAAATTGGCCTGCAGTGCAAAGCCGCCAAACAAAAAGATCTGTCCGGGGAGAAAAGTCTCACCCTGGACCGTGTTGTTGGCGATTGAAGACACCATCAAGCCTCGAAGCGACGACACAGAGGAACTCTCAATGAAAGCACCAATGTCGGTGTCAAAACCGGCGGATCTCGGGTAGGGAGTCCCGATCTGTGCGTCTTAGGCTGATAGTAACAGGAAGCAAGGGACACAATGTTTACCCAGGTTCGGGCCCTCTCGATGGAGGTAAAACCCTACTTCCTGCTTGATTAATATTGAATATATGAGTAGTACAAGAGTAGATCTACCACGAGATCATAGAGGCTAAACCCTAAGAGCTAGCCTATGATGGTATGATTGTAATTGTGATCGGCCTTCTAAGGGCCAACCTCTCCGGTTTATATAAACATCGGAGAGGGCTAGGGTTTACATGGAGTTGGTTACAAGGAAGGAAATATAATATGCGGATCACCAAGCTTGTCTTCCACGCGAAGGAGAGTCCCATCCGGACACGGGCCGGAGTCTTGAGTCTTGTATCTCCATGCTCCAATAGTCCGGATGATGTATATAGTCCGGCTGTCCGGATACCCCCTAATCTAGGACTCCCTCAGCCGCGGTGGAGGAACATCACCATCAGTGGTGATTGGCGTCACTGTGGCTTCAACATTCACATTTGCTTCAGGCTCCACATTGTCTTCAGCCATGACAGGGTCATTGGCTTCAGTAGCATTGCTGGTGGCAGCCTTAGTGTTTTCAACCTCCATCTGGTCAACGACAGGAGTGTCAGGCATGATCACATTATCTTCAAGAATGACTTGATCAGTAGCAGGGGGTGTGGCTTCTCTTTCTTCTTCTCTTCGTTCTTCATCGGCTGATGCAGCCGAAATGTCTTCACCAGCTTTAGCTTCAGACTCTTGAGCAGTCGCATAAGGATTTGCTTCAGGGAACACTTGACGTGCCACTGAGCTAGATTGTTGTGAATCTTCTTCTGGAATGGTTGACATGGAGACAGGTGGCCTAAGACCTTTGCGAAGCCTGCGAAACGCTAGCGACGCCTTTGGAGATGGAGTGGTCTCCATGTAGTTGTCATCATCAAGCACCGAAGAGGTGACTTGAGCAGGCAGAGTTTGAGGTGTTGCCTCTTGTACTGGGGTATCTTCTTGTTGGCACTCAGCCCATGAGTCGTCTTAAGAAATTGGCGTCAATGGACGACCAATGCTAATGTATTCACTGCTCGCAAGAGCAGGCAATGATACCAACTGGGGTACGAGCTGAGGAAGGACTTCATCATCAATTACATTGTCTTCATGACCAATGTCTTCAGCACGTTGGGGTCAATAGCTGGAACTTCTTCAGTTTTTGGAGCCTCTGTGGGAGCAGGCTCATGGACGACGAGACACTGCTTGCGATTTGCAGAGGCAGGGTTGGCAACAGAAATGGGTTCAACTATGAGGGGCTCTGGGACAGCAGCACGCTCTTTCCTTGAAGACATATAGTCCTTTGTCTTCAACTTTTTCTTTGAGGGAGCATCATTAGATGTATCCTTGTGCTTCCTCTTCATGGCTTCGGCTTCAGCTTGCCTGGTCTTCTTGAGCTCAGAAGCAGCCGAGGGGACTGTCGGTGTCAAAACCGGCGGATCTCGGGTAGGGGGTCCCGAACTGTGCGTTTAAGGCTAATGGTAACAGGATACTGGGGATACGATGTTTACCCAGGTTCGGGCCCTCCCGATGGAGGTAATACCCTACTTCCTGCTTGATTGATCTTGATGATATGAGTATGACAAGAGTTGATCTACCACGAGATCAGAGAGGCTAAACCCTAGAAGCTAGCCTATGGTATGATCGTTGTTGTGTCCTATGGAATAAACCCTCCGGTTTATATAGACACCGGAGGGGGCTAGGGTTACACAGAGTCGGTTTACAGAGGAGGAGATCTACATCTAAATCACCAAGCTTGCCTTCCACGCCAAGGAGAGTCCCATCTGGACACGGGACGAAGTCTTCGATCTTGTATCTTCATAGTCCAACAGTCCGGCCAAAGTGTATAGTCCAGTTGTCCGGATACCCCCTTATCCAGGACTCCCTCAGTAGCCCCTGAACTAGGCTTCAATGACGATGAGTCCAACGCGTAGATTGTCTTCGGCATTGCGAGGCGGGTTCCATCTCCGAATACTTCAAAATAAATTCCAAACACAAGGACCGTGTCCGGCTCTGCAAGATAAATTCCATATACCACCGTAGAGAGAATAATAATCCACGAATCTGATCTGCTGACAATTCTTCGTTGTCATCACGCCATGGCTCGGTAACTCATTCGGGCCGTTTTTACAACCTGCTCCCGCACACATCGCGAGGCAATTTCTTTGGCACGTCTTGTCAAAGCAGAGATCGTGTCCCCTTATCGCGGGATCTCCATCAATATGGGTATGGGTAACCCAACCGTGCCCGTTGGCATGACTCCGTGTTTTTAGGCAAGTCCCGAACGACCATGTTTGGGGACACTTGATATTCTTCCCCCCGTTTATAAAGGAGCTGAGGCCTATCCCTCTATTTCCACGCCCGCACATCTCGCACCCTGAGTTCCAACACCCAAAGCTCGAGCCTAAGCACCCCGGATCTTCGATCATGTCTGGATCCGACCATCAGGGCCGATGGATGGCTTCCTTTGTCACAGAGGAGGATATTGCGAAGCTCGGGGAGGCTGGGTATTTGACCGCCGATGTCAAGCACAGGCTTCCTGCTCCCGAACAGGTTATCCCCACTCCTGATACCAATGAAAGCGTCGTATTTGTCTCCCACTTCCTCCGGGGCTTGGGTCTTACTCTTGACCCCTTCGTGAGGGGGCTCATGTTCTACTACGGGTTAGATTTCCACGATCTAGCTCCGGATTCCATCCTCCACATCTCGTCGTTTATCGTCGTGTGTGAAGCTTTCCTCCACATCACCCCCCACTTCGGCTTATGGCTCGAGACTTTTAATGTGAAGCCGAAGATGATTGCGGGGAGACATGCAGAGTGCGGAGGCGCCATAATAAGCAGGAACATCGATGGCCCGTGGCCCGAAGGCTCCTTCTCGGAGGTATCTTATTTATGGCAATGGAGGTGGTTCTATGTCACAGCTCCTCGAGGCTCAAAGTGGGCGGCCGCGCCCGCCTTCCGCTCGGGCCCTCCACCTCAACTGGCATCATGGGCCAACATGGGACTAAACTGGGGGCCTGCGAACGATGTACCAATGCTACAAAGCCGCATTTGGGAGCTCCTCGAGAGGGACATTAGTCTTGTCAAAATAATCCAGGTAATGCTAGTTCGGCGGATCCTGCCGTGCAAATGTCGGCCCCTCCGGATGTGGGAATTTAATCTAGAAGGTCCGCGAACCATTCAACATTTCTTTGGCATGACGCCCGAAGGGATGTATAAGTTGTTCTTCGGACCATGAATAAAGTGTCCGGACACCATCGAGGGTGCGGACCTGAGCTGCAATCGCCTCGATACCCAAGTAAGTAACCCTATAACCGAACACCTTTGCTTATATTTGTCATAGCATTGTTCTGAACACTGTCCGCAACCAGGATTGGCTTAATAAGGCAGAGAGGATCAGGTGTCCGGCCCTGCTTCCCGAAGGCTCGCCTGGCCCAGCAATGGCCAGGATTCTTGAACGGACACTAAGTCAGGTGCTACCAGAGAAAACTGAAGGGAAGGGTGGGGAGGCCCAGAGTGGGCCTCACACATTGCGCATCCGAACTGGGGGAATTAGCGTCTCCACGGAGGAGGAGAATCGGGGAGGCGAATCTGAGGTTTGCTTCCCCCGCGGGAAGAAGAGGGCCGCCTCCGAAGATTTGGAAACGGGGGCACCTAAACAAGGGAAGAGAACTTCACCAAAGGGCCCTGCCCTGAAGGGCATCCTTACCGCACAGTGCCCGCAAACGGGCCAGCCCTCCACCGAGCTATAAGTTTTAGTTAAACAAGGAACTTGTTGCTTTTTCCTCTGAGAATAATAACCGGGACCTGTTTTTTGTAGTCCGGTCAGCAGTTCATCTCAACAGGGTTCGTCCTCGGGGGATCTTCTTCTGGAGATGATGGAGAGTGAAACCCCACCTGCCTCTCTGCCCTGTGAAGCAGGCGATCCTGAGGTATCATCATGGAGGAGTCCAGATCCAATGGGGTCGGAAGCTAACACTTCGGCCGCCCCGAGCCCAGCGCGTTCGGCTCCCGTGGCGGACAATGAAAAGGGTCCGGGAGAGTCCCGTGTCCGGCCGAACACGCTGACGGGTCTCCTGGAGTCAGCTGCTCTCTTGGAGGATCATCGTACACTAATGGGTACGGTGTTGGAGAAAATCTCCTCCGCCACAAGCGGTTTAAACGAAGCTTTTAGGAGCGTGCTCAAAGGCTTTGAGGTAAGCCGCAAAAATACGCAGATTTTAGTTGTACTGCAGGCGATACATGCGCTCTGTATAGATAGTAGCCCCTAAGACTATGGATGCCAGTCCATGACGGCAAACGGAGGATCACACTCCCAGATAATGATCGCACTTGTATTGATGTGCAGGTTGTTAAGGTTTCGGCAGTAGACCAGGCCGCTGAATGCGCCGAATTGAGGCGGCAGATTGACGTGGTGGAGGCCGACGTCACGCTTGTGAACAGGCGATTCGAGGAGTCGCAGAGTATGCTTTCCTATACCCACATCTATTTTGGGAAATTTCAATAAGGTTATAATATTAATGTGATGTGATGTAGTTGCAGGCGGAGCTGTTGCCGTTGAGGCCCTGAGGGCGGAGCTTGCCCTTGCCAAGGAACAAGCCCGGGTTAGCAATGCGGCTGCTCTAAAGATAACCAAAGAATTGAAAGCCAAACAGGCCGCTCATCTCCGAAGCAAAGAAAAGATAGCCGAGATGGCTGTGGAGCTGAGGGACGCCGCAGGCCGGTACGAGCTTCTCGAGAAAGAGAATCAGGCGAAGGCGGCTGACTTGAAGAAGGCGCTGGACTCGGCTAAAGAGACGCGCTCTCAGATTAGAGATGCGCGGGAGGAACTTTGACAAGCCGGGGAGATCGCGGCTGGAAATCCTTATTTGTTGCGGATGAAGTTTTTAGATCCAAAGTATGTTCCATTGGATAAGCTATGGAGTGCCGCAGATAAGTATGCGGACTTGGCGAAGAGTGCGGCTAATGCAGCCAAGTTGTTCAAGGACCATGAAGATAATAAAATAGAAAGACTGTTCTGGTCGCAGTTTAATGCCCCAGTGCGCTCCTTACCCTTGAGTGGGAAGATGGCCGCTATAGCCGAGCTCCATAGACTGTCCGGCCTTGCAATGAGGTGTGTGATAGACCATCTATGGCCGAAGGGGCCGAAGCCGGACAGTTACTTTGGTTTAGTGCAACAATTATTTGGTGCCAGAACGCAGATCGATGCTGTGAAGAGATCGGCGTGCATAGAGGATGCGTGGATGGCTTTTGCCCGTGTGAAAACATACTGGGTGGGTATGGAGGCCACCAGCATTGCAACCCAGGGTCCGACAGGAAGCCAAGACCCGGCCGAGCACTATTTTGAGCAGGTCATAGAAGGTGCCCGTAGAATAGAGGCACAGTGCTCAAAGAATGTCATGTTTGAATGATGATTCTATTAATTGTAAACAATTATGTGTTTGATTATAGAGGTTGTTTTTTATACTTTTTGCCTGAAAGTATTACAATTTCTCTTGTGCGGCTGTTTATGTATGCATATGACGTGAAAGTTAGCAGTCATTGGCTTCGGCCCCCACGCACATAATGCGGGGGTGTTCGAGAAAATATGCGTGAACACACTTGATCCAACGTCTTGGTCCATTAAGGAGGTGATCGCACGTTGAACTAGGCAACCGGACTATATAGCTCTAACACTTTTCACTTAGCCATAGGAGTTTGAAAGGTGGGGCTACTATGTAGCCCCTGATACTTCTGCGAGCATCTGGATACGGTGCGCGTACTTGACCAGTAGACCAGCCCTTCGTTAATGCGGAGGAATCCTATAGATTCCGATGAGTCCTCGAGTGGTTGACCAGTCTCTCGCTGTATCATGATAGTTAGTTTTCGGCTTTCTCTACTGAGGTGCTCGTCCGGAATAACCAGGGAACAATCGCAGTAGTTCTCCTTTGGCTGCCTTAGCCAATAGAACGGAACATAAGGCAGCAAACCCAGGAGCCGGGCTAACCCAACATTTGACCAAAGACATGATTCAGAGCTGATGCATATAAGGCCAAACTCGTGACGCCGAACACTCCCGAAGGTATTCAGACTTTATAACATATATTGGGCTGAATGACGCCCTTGACCCTGTGATTCCAGGTACGTGCATTGATCTGTCGTGGCAAAAAGCCTATAACGCCAGTATCCCTTATAGGTTTATGAAATACCCATGGGAAGTCGAGCAACAAGAGATAGTAAAGAAGGTTTACGCAGGGGCTTAATCTAAAGAGAAACCTGTGGGCGGGGCCCTGCTGCACGTCTGTGCCTGTGTCTCCGTTGTGCCGTATCCAGGAAGGGTGTCGCACTGGTAGGTTCTGTAGGAACGAAAAAGGAAACGTGCGAAAAGTTAGTTATGCTCGAGAAATGTTCGAGATCCGGCCTATTAATGAGGCAAGCCGAATTGCAGGCTTTGTTACATGTTTGCAGCCCCTCGTATTATTTATGGGGACACATGTACATCCCCTAGCTCAGGTTTATCTGAGCCATTGTAAAAAATGGTGTATTGGACTCGTCTAACCATGTCCGTGGTCTTGACGACCGGTCATGCGTTTCGGTGGGAGAGGCCGCCTAGAGTCCGGCAGCGGGAACTGCCGCATACTGCTTTGTGTTTCCGCTAACCGTGATGACACCGCATGGACCGGGCATCTTGAGTTTAAGGCAGGCATAGTTCGGTATTGCGTTAAAGCAAGCGAAGGCCGTTCTTCCAAGCAATGCATGATAATCGCCGCTGAAGGGGGCGATGTTGAAGAGTAGGTTCTCGCTTCTGAAGTTGTCGGGAGAACCGAATGTCACTTCTAATACGAGGGAGCCCCAGCAGTGGGCTACTACGCCTGGAATCACTCCATTGAAGGTGGCGTTATTTTGACTTATTCTGGATGGGTCTACCCCCATCTTGCGGATGGTGTCTTGATATATCAGATTAAGACTGCTGCCGCCGTCCATTAGGACGCGGGTAAGATGGTATCCATCAATTATCGGGTCGAGCACCAATGCAGCCGATCCTCCGTGCCGGATACTGGCCGGGTAGTCCCTGTGATCAAAAGTGATTGGGCAAGTCGCCCAGGGATTGAATTGGGGGCTAGGAACTCTGCGTGAGTTACGTGTACCATTTTTACCGTTTTGACTTCCATTGGGAATTTTTTCTGGCCCCCGGTGTTTGGCTGGCGAGGTTCGCCCTCGTCTTCGCTTGGTGTTTGGCTTCCCTTGTGTTCGTCGTTTAACTTGCCGGCCTGCTTAAAAACCCAACATTCTCTGTGGGTATGATTTGCAGGTTTGTCGGAAGTGCCATGGATTTGGCACAATATGTCCAGGACTTTGTTCTAGCCGGATGGTTCCTCTTTACTGCCTTTAAATGGCTTCTTTCCTTGACCAGGTCGAGAGCCCTTGAATCCGGCATTGACTGCCGTGTTGTCCGGACTATCGCCACTCCGACGCCTGCGCTTAGTGCGCCGTGGCTTCCCGTTGTCGTCTCGAATTTCGGATGTACCCGGGTCGCTGGTACCTCTACAAGCCAACCAGCTATCCTCGCCCGCACAAAATCGGGTCATGAGGCTTGTTAAGGCTGCCATCGTTCTCGGCTTTTCTTGGCCGAGGTGTCTGGCAAGCCACTCGTCTCAGATACTATGTTTGAAGGCCGCTAAGGCTTCGGCATCTGGATAGTCGACAATTTGATTCTTCTTAGTGAGGAATCTGTTCCAAAGTTTGCGTATTATGTGACGTAAATCGTCAGCATCTAGAGGCCAGACATAGGTCCCTTGAAAATTGGCCTTGAAAGCATCCTCAAGTTCCTCCCAACTCCCAATTGAGTTTTCGGGGAGGCTTTTCAGCCAATGACGAGCTGGTCCTTTTAACTTGAGGGGGAGGTATTTGATGGTGTGGAGGTCATCCCCATGAGCCATGTGTATGTGAAGGATAAAATCTTCAATCCAGACCCCAGGGTCTGTCGTTCCGCCGTATGACTCTATATTCACGGGTTTGAATCCCTGTGGAAATTCATGATCCAGCACCTCGTCCGTGAAGCACAGGGGGTGCACAGCCCTGTCGTGGTTCTAAGTCTGACAGTAAGAGAGGGGTAGGAGAACGGAGCATGATCTATCGAGATGCATATGGGTGACACGGTGGTTTTAGCGAGTTCGGGCCTCTCACGGTGGAGATAACAACCCTACGTCTCGTGCTCCGAAGAGGCTTTGTTTTATCTGAGTATATATCCGGAGATTACAATATGTGTGTGAGAGAGAGAGGAACGGATCCCCATGCCTGAGCTAAGTCCCGAGACTAATGGTGAAAAGAGAGAGAGGTGGAAGAAAAGACCCCCCAAGTCTAGTGGTGGGGGTGGCTTATATAGAGTGCGCCACCCCCTCACCTCCTATGTTACAAAGTGGGGTATGAATGCCATAATGCCAGCCCGCTATTAAGCCCTCACTATTAGAAAGATGCCGACTGCCTTGCTGCCTGCTGGTCTTCGTATATCCGAGTGAGTCGTACGGTCGAGTGGTGAACCGTCATCCGAGTGGATGGTATGTTGCTTGGTCGAGTGGATAGTATGCTGCTTGTCCGAGTGGATAGTGTGTTTGTATGAAATTGACCTGGACCCACATGTTGTGTGGACCCCATGCTTCATGATATTTCGACCCTTCGTGGGCCTACCTGTTATGTATATCCCCAACATTAGCCCCCGAATCGATTGCGATTTTGCAGAACGAGTTGGTGTAAGACACAGTTTGGTCCGTGTGATTACAGAAATACTCGGTACATGTCGCCGCGCTTTCAGACAACCAAGGTTTGAACAAAATCTCAATGGATTCCGGCACCATGCTTCCCGACTAATCGAGGTAAGTGTCTGTGAGGAGCAACTTGGTGACATTCGTTCATCTCTCAGGAGAGGTTTAACTCGTGATCTGAGTATGGGCGTGTCATTAAATCCGTGCAACCAGATTGACACATGGACTGCTCTTTTAGAGAGATGCCATTCTTATCCCGGAGGAACGCCAATACGAGTCGGTTTCAGATCCACACTTGTGAGTTTCACACTTTGAGTCCTAGAAGAAGGCTCAAAACAGGTCCATGGAGGAGTGTTAAACTCGCCTTATAGAATATTTTTTTTGGAGTGATTTGGAGCTGGGCATACATCGAGTAACTGATTACTCGGAATTTCTTCACGCCTGGAACGTGTCTTTTTTGTTGTTTGGCCGTCACTCGGGTTGGGCGGACCGTTCCGAGTGGATACCATTCCAGTGGGGGCACGCTGAGTGCACCCACTGGGTGTAGTCCCCGAGACTGCCGTCGACTGCGGGCAGTCGGCGGGAGTCTTAGAGCCTGTCTTTTTGTTGTTGTTCATCACTCGGACTGGTCAGGCCGTACCGAGTGGAGATTACTCCAGTGGGGGCACGCTGAGTGCACCCACTGGGTGTAGTTCCCGAGACCGCCGTCGACTGCGGGCAGTCGGCGGGGGTATGAGAGAACTAAAACTCTTCTTAGCTGGTACTGATCGAACTTGTTCTTCTCTGACTCGGAGGTCGAGTAATACTGGAGATGGGTTTGCATCGAGCAAAATGTTTCTTTCTGAGTTCTCTTCCAGTGGGGGCACGCTGAGTGCACCCACTGGGTGTAGTCCCCGAGCCTCTGTCGGACTAGATGAGTCTGGCAGAGGGTTTAAGTCTCTCGGTAAACCTCCAGGCAGTTGGCACAACAAATATCTTTGTCTGGAATTGAATCAATCGGATGGATGCGTAACGAGGTGGTTGTACAAACGATGTTCGACGAGTAAGGTAGCCTGTACGATTCAGTGATGGTGCTTCATTTTTACCCTTTTGCATGAAAGGGGTATTTATCCAAGTGGACGTGCTTTACTTATAGATCTTCGGCGAACCGAGCATGTATAGTCAGAAGAATATTCCTGATGTGATCAACAGGTTGACCAAATGGGTGTAACCTCTGAGGGTGACATGGCCAACTGCTGTGCGTAGCCCCCGAGTGATGCTCGAAGGAGGTAAACTTGCTACAGAGTGTGATATGAGGTTTTGACCATATGAGTAACTTAGCCGTTCCCGTGTTGGGGGTGTAGAGGTAAAGACATGTCCAACTGATGGTGATGCGCGAGGCAGCAGAGGGGCGATGATGTGTACAACCGAGTGACGATGCACGGAGCGGTCGAGTGGTGAAGACGTGTGAAGTGGTCGAATGTAGGACTACATATCTAGCCAAGTGAAGATGCACGGGGCAGCCGAGTGGTGAAGACGTGCACAACCGAGTGGCGGCGCGCGAAGCGGCTAAGGCGAAGTCGCGTGTCACCGGACGGTGAAAATGGTCCTCGAAGGACTTAGTCGAATGCTTTCGAAGCTTATGTAGTGACGAGTTTGGTGTGGTTGCGACGCAACAAGACCGGTGTGACAACTGAGTCTGAGTAGGAAAGAAGATGGTGTGCAGAGTATCTGGGTGATTATAAAACTTGTCCAAGTGGCGGATCGAATGCACTTGTTGAAGTGAAGGATCTGACTGGTGATGAAGTACTCGACCACTCAGGCGAGTGTCATTTCAAATGAGGTGCAGCCCCCGAGTGCGGCGTAGCCCCCGAGCATACTACAGGCTTCGACAACGGACATGCCGGAATATGAGAAATATAGTCTTGAATGGATGATTTGCAATTCATCGAGTCGGATTTGGGTAAATATAAGGAGAAGCTTCCGAGTGATGCTCGAAAGAGGCAAACTCGCAAAAGAGTGAAGTGTGAAGTTTAATTATGAAAGGGACTTATCTGTCTCATGCCCGACGAGGTCTATATCATTGATACAATGAAGAGAATTTCATAGAGGGGTTGGTCGGACGTGTTTGAAGTTAACAGAGGGACAAGGTCAGTGTTGTGGTGCGCTAGGATCAGTATGGTGACCGAGTCCGAGCAGCGATGAAGTTGGCGCGTAAGGCTGTCGAGTGATCGCATAACTTGTGTAAAAAATGGCACAAGTCAACACAATAATTTCTTGAGGAAATTTGATGTGTGCTGAAATGATTTGTGTGAATAACACCCATAGACACCCGCTGGGAGTGCAAGGGGCTTGCTGGTTAACCAGCAAGAGTCTAAAAGACCGAAGGATCCGTTCGAACTTGTCGAAGCGGCGGATCCGACTGAACTCATTGGGATACTAGCTCAAATAAAACGGAAGTGTAGTGTTTCGACTGAGTTGCAGCCCAGGAGGACCGATGCAAACTCGAAATGAAGAACGATACCTGGTGTTCGTAAATGATGTATGCGAAAAAATGGAAGTTGGACTTGGGAGTCACATAACCAGTACTAAGCAAGTATGTGAAAATAAGCAACCGAGCGTAGAGGTACACTTGGTGGCGTGGCCTCCGAGTGAACGTGATGTGTGAATTATGGAATACTCGGGAAGATGAAAATAACAGAATGTAAAGTGACTTAGCTGTCTGAAGGCGCGCGGGGCGGCCGAGTGGTGATGAGGTGACCAACCGAGTGGCGACGCACGGGACGGCCGAGTGGTTATGAGGCGACCAACTTGAGTGGCGATGCGCGGGGCGGCCGAGTGGTTATGAGGTGACCAACCCGTGGCGACGCACGGGGCGGCCGAGTGGTTATGAGGTGACCAACCTGTGGCGACGCAC
>NC_041381.1:400135182-400168979 GCF_002162155.2 Triticum dicoccoides
AAACTTAGGCGAGTACTGGACTGCAGCTAAGCCCCCGAGTGGGAGGTTTGCTCTCCACTCGGTAGGATTTTTTTGAAACTTAGGCGAGTACTGGACTGCAGCTAAGCCCCCGAGTGGGAGGGTTGCTCTCCACTCGGTAGGATTTTTTGAAACTTAGGCGAGTACTGGACTGCAGCTAAGCCCCCGAGTGGGAGGTTTGCTCTCCACTCGGTAGGATTTTTTTGAAACTTAGGCGAGTACTGGACTGCAGCTAAGCCCCCGAGTGGGAGGGTTGCTCTCCACTCGGTAGGATTTTTTGAAACTTAGGCGAGACGGATTCGCAACTAAGTCACCCACTGGGGGATTGAGAGCATATAAAAAGAATAACAATCATTTATGAGATTGTAAAAACTGTGTTGCGGGGTTACCGAGTGGTGATGAGGTGACCAACCGATTGACGAGGCCCGGAGCGGTCGAGTGGTGATGAGGTGACCAACCGATTGACGAGGCCCAGAGCGGTCGAGTGGTGATGAGGTGACCAACCGATGCGAGGCGTCCGAGTAACGTAGACGCGTCCCGCAGAGTGGCGACACACGGAGCGTCCGGATGATGTAGACGTGTGCCGCGGAGTGACGATGCACGGGGCGTCCTGGTGAAGTAGAGGTGCGTGCCGCGCAGTGGCGACGAGCGAGGCATCTGAGTGACGTAGACGCGTCCCGCAGAGTGGCGACGCGCGGAGCGTCCGGATGATGTAGACGCGTGGCCCGGAGTGACGATGCGCGGGGCGTCCTGGTGAAGTAGAGGCGCGTGCCGCGCAGTGGCGACCAGCGAGGCATCCGAGTGACGTAGACGCGTCCCGCAGAGTGGCGACGCGCGAAGCATCCGAATGATGTAGACGCATGCCGCGGAGTGACGATGCGCGGGGCGTCCTGGTGAAGTAGAGGCGCGTCACCGTTCGAGAGCCGAGCCGTTCTTGGAACAAAGGTGATGCGGACCGGCCGCCGTAACTGCCGCTGTTGTTGTCGATGATGTTATGTTAGCCGACCAAGTAGTACCAGGCGAACCGGCCGAGTGAACCCATGGGCTTCACAGTCGAGTGAGTGCAGTCCGAGTGGACTCCTCATCCGAGTGCACCCGCTGGTCCGAGGAAATCACAACTGTGCTGCGATCTAGTCGGTGTGGAGCTGACTGGGCAGGCCGACGCGGAGTGCTGGGCTTGGAGGCCTCGGTGAGCTTCGGCCTGGATGTGCCCACAAGCACTATCCCATTTGATGGAGGCGGGCGGCTTGATCGCTTGCAGGCAGACTGGATCCAAAGCGCGTGGGGGAAGTTTGTCCACATCTAGTGCCGAATTAATCTGCATGCAAGTGGTTTAACGCTAATTAACTGAGAGTCAAAGCCATTCGTGCATGCAATGGACGTTTCCCACAGCCATTTATCTCCTGCATGCATGAGATAAATGGGATGGAATTAAGATTAGAAGGAAAGTGGAAGGCAGGGTGCAGAGCTCCCTGATCAGCCATGGCGGCGGCAGTTTTTGGCGCGGATCCATCGCAAGGTGAGGCGGCTGAGATGAATCCGAGTGCGAGGCTGCGCGCGGGCGGAGACCCGGTGGCTCCCGTCATGTTGTGATCAGAGACGTGGGCAGCCTCGACATTGGTGCTGCGTCCGGTCCGTGCACCCACCGCCGCGGTTGTCGCCGCGTGGTTGACGAGGGACACCGCAGAATGGCGATGCGCGGGCCGCTGAGTGATGAAGACGCGTCCAGCAACGACGCGTAGGTGGCCGAGTGAACTAGGGCCCATGGCATAGTGAACTTGAGTCTGCATCCGATTGGATTCATCTGTGTGAACTCTGGACGAATCAGGTTCGCAGCTGTCTGAGAGGAAGATTCATCGGGTGACCTTGCAAGTTACTAGCAAGCACGGCCAGGAAATTCAAGGCCTGATGGTCAGTCATACATGCATGCATGCACGAATTAACTAGGGTCCGTGGTCTAGCAATCAGATAAGTGGCGTTAGTAATCCATCAATTGGCCGCTTAATGAGGCAGCCAATTAATTTGACGTTGGCCCTTCCGTTGCCTGTACACCGCATTAACCTGCATGCAGGTAATCAAGGAGGAGATGGCCCACTCACCTTGCATGGTTAAAGGAGAAAGGAAAACCATGACCAGCAAACGGCGATGGAGCGAAGAACCGCGCACCCGAAGGAGCGACGGGTGGACCCGCGCGCGTGCCACAGCCACCACGCTGGAGAAGCTGACGAGGGAGGATGAGCAGCTGGCCGCAGTCCAGTCGCGGGTCGACGCAGCCATGGGCGAGGCTGACGCGAGCGCTGGTGATCGTGCTTCACTGCTCGGGGAGCCGGAGCCGTGCGCCGGTCTGAGTCGTGCTTCGACACCCGCGGAATTTGGCGGATTGCCGGTAGCAGCGCCTTGTCGCCCAAGGAATTGGGTCGACCGCCGGCCGTCGTGCTCAGCCGGTCGGGGAACCAGGCCGAGCTTTAGCGGCTGTGCGTGTGCGGGCACTCGGCGATGGCGTCGCAGATGAGTTCGCAGATGATGATGGGCGGACGACGACGCTTTATCGTCCAGGAGCCGAGCCACCAATCGAAACAAAAGGAGGCGTTCTTTTGTATAAGCTCGTGTGCATACATAAGAAGAATAAACCATTGTTAGATCATTGTAATGTTTGATTGTAAAGAGGATAAGTTTGAGATGAGCAACTCCCTGATACTTTTGTATGATTAGGAGTATTTTATCCTCCTGTAAATGGAGTGATGTCCGGAACATCCTGGATCAAACCCTCCATTGAGGATTGTTGATCGACGGACGAAGATCGAAGAAATAAAACCATTTGCATCATGGCTCGATAGACGCCATGCCCCACGGTGGGCGCCAACTGTCGTGGTTCTAAGTCTGACAGTAAGAGAGGGGTAGGAGAACGGAGCATGATCTATCGAGATGCATATGGGTGACACGGTGGTTTTAGCGAGTTCGGGCATCTCACGGTGGAGATAACAACCCTACGTCTCGTGCTCCGGAGAGGCTTTGTTTTATCTGAGTATATATCCGGAGATTACAATATGTGTGTGAGAGAGAGAGGAACGGATCCCCATGCCTGAGCTAAGTCCCGAGACTAATGGTGAAAAGAGAGAGAGGTGGAAGAAAAGACCCCCCAAGTCTAGTGGTGGGGGTGGCTTATATAGAGTGCGCCACCCCCTCACCTCCTATGTTACAAAGTGGGGTATGAATGCCATAATGCCAGCCCGCTATTAAGCCCTCACTATTAGAAAGATGCCGACTGCCTTGCTGCCTGCTGGTCTTCGTATATCCGAGTGAGTCGTACGGTCGAGTGGTGAACCGTCATCCGAGTGGATGGTATGTTGCTTGGTCGAGTGGATAGTATGCTGCTTGTCCGAGTGGATAGTGTGTCTGTATGAAATTGACCTGGACCCACATGTTGTGTGGACCCCATGCTTCATGATATTTCGACCCTTCGTGGGCCTACCTGTTATGTATATCCCCAACAAGCCCCTCTGTATCTGGCTGTGTCGCGGCATGCTGCCGGCTGCTGTTGCTCCCGGTGTTGATTCTGGACTAGTATTCGATCAGTATGATCGTTGTGGTGACCATAATCCCGCGTCGGAGCATGTCCTCTGGACCCATAGATGGATCTGGCCGCACTGGCCTTTTTGTCCAGGAGCTCTCGTAAATCGTGTGCGGTATCGGTGGTTGCTCTATCGCGACCATGAGGTGGTTGGTCCGGCTGAGTAGCCGAATTGTTTTTGGGTCGAACGGGTGCTGCGGCTTCATCGTCAAATTCGGGTAGCAGTTTGCGCTTTGGGTAGCTCTTTGTGTGGTGATTATCACCACATTTCCCCTCGGTGTCCAGCAACTTATTCCATCTTCGGTTGAGCGTATCCTGTGCGGCCTTAAGCCTTTGCTTCTGCTTCTTTAGACTCCGCGCTATGGCTAGGAGTTTTCTGCGGAGGTTATCTTGTTCCGAATGTTCTTCCAGGATGATGAACACATCGTCAACTGGACTGTTCTCTTCTTTGGAGGTAGCATGATGAGTTTGGCCCTCTGAATTTATGTGATCGGGCATCTGCTCCGGGCTGTGTTCGACATGACCTGGTTTGTCTTGCTCCATCACTGGGTCCCTATGGTTGTTGTTGCCTTCGGAATCAACCGGAGTGTCATCCTGTTTTGGGTTGTTATCGCTATTTTTACTGTGACTGGACCTGAGGCGGCGCCTACGCCGTCATTTTTCTTTTTGCCCGGGGGGTTTATCCTTTGTTGTGTCCTTTTTGTCACCATTGTCTTCTTGGGCGTGTCCACCATGTAGACGTCATATGATGAAGTGGCTGGCCAGCGCCCCATGGGCGGTGATTCCGGATCTTCCCCTACATCAACGTCCATACCGTCGATGTTATTGGGGTTGATGTCAAGCATGTCTGTTAGGTCATCGACAGTGGCTACAAAGTGGGTGGTGGGTGGGTTGCAATTTTCTTCGTCCTCTATATCCCACACGGGCCGGACATAGTTTGGCCAGGAGTCTTCTGACAGAGAGAGAGAGAGAGAGACCTTAATGAATTTAGCATGTCTCTGAAGGGTGAGTGCTAAAAGATATCCACGGCGGCGAATTCCATGACTGGAGCCCAATTAGATTCGATGGGCACGGATGCATGCGGTCCAGAACACACTACCGGAGATGAGTCCGGGGGTCCGAAGGTACAGATTTCCTGAGGAGAGGAATCTGTGTTCGGCTCCAACGCCGATGAGCATGCGCCTTCGGGGCGGGGTCCATCCACCCATCTTCGGAAGGCATGACCTGCTCCGGAACAAAGTCCGGAGCTGTAGCAGGTGCGACGTTCCGAATACTGTCCGACTGTAGATCTAGGTCATGCACGTCGTGATCATTCGTTGCTCCTGACACGGGCCCAAATCCGTCAAAGATCAAGTCTCCGTGGATGTCGAAAGTGTAGTTTAGGTTTCCGAACCTGACCTGATGGCCAGGGGTGTAGCTATCAATCTGCTCCAGATGGCCAAGTGAGTTGGCCCGCAGTGCGAAGCCGCCGAACACGAAGATCTGTCCGGGGAGAAAAGTCTCACCCAGGACGGACTTGTTGAAGGTTGGAGAAGCCATCGAGCCTTACAACGACGACACAGAGGAACTCTCAATGAAAGCACCAATGTCGGTGTCAAAACCGGCAGATCTCGGGTAGGGGGTCCCGAACTATGCGTCTAAGGCTAATGGTAATAGGAGACTAGGGACACGATGTTTACCCCAGGTTCGGGCCCTGTCGATAGAGGTAATACCCTACTTCCTGCTTGATTGATCTTGATGATATGAGTATTACAAGAGTTGATCTACCACGAGATCAGAGAGGCTAAATCCTAGAAGCTAGCCTATGGTATGATCGTTGTTGTGTTCTATGGACTAAACCCTCCGGTTTATATAGACACCGGAGGGGGCTAGGGTTACACAGAGTCGGTTTACAGAGGAGATCTACATCCGAATCGCCAAGCTTGCCTTCCACGCCAAGGAGAGTCCCATCCGGACACGGGACAAAGTCTTCGATCTTGTATCTTCATAGTCCAACAGTCCGACCAAAGTGTATAGTCCGGCTGTCCGGATACCCCCTTATCCAGGACTCCCTCAGGGACCTTTGGCTTCGAGCTAGTCATGTTGGCAGGGAAGACAATGTTGGGTTGTCCCTGCCTTGGAGCATCAGGATTAGCTTCGGCAGGCTTCTTGTTCTTCTTAGCAGCCATTCTGGGGTCGATGCCAGGACGCCCAAGAGCTTTCCTCTTTTCAGCTTCATTGTGTGCTTGCACACATTTCTGAGCATAAGCCTTCATGCGCTGTCTAGAGCCTTTGGCTTCTTCACGCTTCTTGTGAAATTCAGTCTTGAGGTCATGCAACATCTTCTTGAAAATTTGCACGTCTGCCACACTGAGCTTGTGCATATTGAAAGTGCTAGTATTCGACTAGAGGGGGGTGAATAGGCGATTTTTATGAAAGTCTTCAAAATAGGGGTGCTTTGAAGACAAACAACAGAAATGAACCTATTGATATGCAACGGAAGGTAGACTACACTAGACAAGCCATAGTCAAGTAAGCAACAAAGTGAAAGAACGAAGACTATCAACAGCTAGGTAGTAAAGATCAGGATGGAAGATCGTATGAAGCCAAACAATAAACAGTCTTCACTCAGTGAAGTCAATCAGATCATGCAAATGGGCAATGACTTCATGAAGATAAATAGTAAGTAATAAAAGAGGAAGGATAGAACCAGTTGCTCGGAGAGAACAAGGGATTTGTTGGACCAGTTCCAGTTGTTGTGACAACTGTACGTCTGGTTAGGGAGGCTGAGATTCAACTCAGAAGACTGTGTCTTCACCTTATTCCCCTTGAGCTAAGAACACTTGGTCCTCGTCCAATCACTCTGGTAAGTCTTCAAGGGAGACTTCCAAACCTTCACAAACTTCGTTCACCGGCAATCCACAATGACTCTTGGATGCTCAAAACGCGACGCCTAACCGGCTGGAGGATTCACAGTCCTCAAGTGTAATAAGTCTTCAGATCACGCAGACAGAAAGACTTTAGTGATGCCTAACACTCTTTGGCTCTGGGTGTTTTGGGCTTTGTCCTTGCAAGGATTACTCTCTCAAAGGCTTCGGAGGTGGGTTGCTCTTAATTGACAAAAGTCGTGCACTAACTCTGAGTAGCCACCAATTTATGGTGTAGGGGGTGGGCTATTTATAGCCAGGAGGCAGCCCGACCTGATTTGTCCAAAATGACCCTGGGTCACTAAGGAACTGACACGTGTCCAACGGTTAGATTTCAAACACACACGACAACTTTACTTGGGCTAAAAGTAAAGCACTTATCCAGCTCTCGATAAGATTTGCTCTCATTGTCTTTGCTCGAAGACATAGGATTTGGTTGAGCATCACTTCAGTCACTCTGACTTTGTTCACTCAGACCCCACTTAACAGTATGGTGGTTCCTATGACCCAACAAAGAAGAAAAGGAAACTACGAAACAACTATGTCTTCGCACTCCATAGTCTTCATACGATGTCTTCTCTTGCCATAGTCTTCAAGGTGAATATCTTCACAGACCACCATTGTCTTCAATGTCTTCACACATTTTTAGGTCATCTCTGGTAGGTAAACCAAATCAATATGGGACTACTACCTGTGTTATCCTGCAATTCTCACAAACACATTAGTCCCTCAACCAAGTTTGTCGTCAATACTCCAAAACCAACTAGGGGTGGCACTAGATGCACTTACAATCTCCCCCTTTTTTGTGATTGATGACAAACAGGTTGAAGTTTTCAACGGGGATAAAAGTATGTGATAGTTTAGTGTTGTGAGTATTGTCTTCATACATATGACGAGGCTCCCCCCTGACGATGTGCATATAAATGATTTCCTTTTGAATGCAAATGCACATGGCAGGTTTTGCTTTGTGGAGGCCATCTTCAAAGTGTGAAGACAATACATTATGCATATAAGTAGATAATGAAGTAAATGATATGCATAAGGGAAAATGGACGTCTGCAAAATGACTTCATGCAGAATTTATCATCACATCACAGAGTAGCAGAAAAAGTAGTAGACGACCATTGAGTTTAAGTGTTACAACTCAAGAACCAAATGTATCAAAAGACGCGAGTTGTAAAAACTTGGCAAAATAATGCAACCACCCATAAGGACCCGCTTGAAGACTATCAAGTCATATGCTTTTCCCCCTTTTGTCAGTAATGACCAAAAAGGTTTGAAGACATAGAGCGTCTACTCGTTCCCAGAAGGAGCAAGGTCGGCGTTGGATTTTGGTGGTGCAGACGGGCCTGGTGCAGGGTCGAGATGCAGTGTAGCCATGGTCGGTGAAGTAGCGTCGTCTTCTTCATCAACGACATTTGCAACAACAGTTGCAGCTGAAGGTTAATACCCAGAATCTTCAAGTGAGGGAGTGCGGCGCTAGCTTGCATTTGGTGGAGGCCTGGAATCAAACTTGAAGCCCTCAGTAAAGCCATCTGCACGAAGATCATCTTCAGAACACAGCAGAGTGAGGCTCTTCCAGGACCGCCCTGAGTTTTCATGGGCAACAAATGAGTTCTTGGTGGCCAGGTTGCGAATGCGCTTGATATCCACCAAGAGACTCTGCATTCGACGCTTTAGCCATCCATGGTGCTTGTCCTGCTTCTGATGTAAGGCCACAAGCAGCTCGCGGTTATTGAGTACACGAGAACGCTTTTGAGGCCTTTGAGCTATTGTATTGGCAGTGGCTTCGGTATTTGCACGATGAGGCATACACACATTGCCAGCCAGAGGATAAGCAGGAATAGCAGCATTGGGGACATGGATGCCTTCCATTGGTTGAGTGAAGCTTTGATGATCAACATTATGAAGATATATCGGCTCCTTAGCAGGCTCGGGGTAGATGGCTTCAACTGACAGATCAACCTCAGGCAGAAAGACAAGATGGTTGCGTTCTGAAGGTTGATAATCGACAGAAGAGTGAAGTTTGATCAGGCGCATCACCCATGGAGCATAAAATTCAGGCCAAATAGATCAATACCAGATGCAGCAAATTGCCTGATGAAGAAATCCTGGGAGTTGAATCTGATGCCATTGACAATATAGAATACCAAAGTCTTCATAGTGCCTTCAAGTTTGGCTTCAGAAGAATGTCCCTTGATTGGACATAGAGTACGCCTCGGTATATGATAGACTGTGCAGGGCAAGTACTCGAGGTCCTTGACAAAGAATTCCTTGGTATATTATGCATCTTGAGGCAATGGCTTCATCATGCTGAGCATCTGACTCATATTGGGTTCATGCCTCTGAAAAATACTCTGCAGTTCTTCTCTATGACACTGACAACTAGGCTCATATAATTCACCTGGAGTGGGCAGGGAGGTAAGCTCAATGATGTCTTGAGCTTTTGCTTCATGGTGCACATCACCTGTCATCCACTTGAGGATCCATGTCTTCGGATCCCTGTTGTAGCCATGAATGTGAAGAGTAGCATAGAACTGCAGCAGAAGCTCTTCATTCCAGTGCTCTTTGGCAGTGACAAATTGGAGAAGACCAGCATCCCGAAAGTAGTCCAGAGCTTCTTCAAGACAGGGGAGCCCATCAATAGCTTCACAATCAAGACGCATGTGAGAAAAGATTCTCTCTTGATTGTAGAGGACACATGAGTAATAGTTGCGCTGTTGATGGCTCCAGAAGCAATCTGAAGAGATCTTTGGCTACGAGTATGGGTTCTTGTCCTTGTCAAAGAAGGTATTGTGTGCTCTGAAGCTGTTGACACTGAACGATCCTGACGATGTAGCAGCACCTAGAAGCCTTGGCAGCCTAGGCTTTGGCTTCTGAACCTATGGTTGCTGCTCCACATGATAGTCATATTGTGATCCGGGAGCAGTGGGAGGAACCAGGATTGGCCAGCGAACTATGACCAACTCCCCATCACGATTGTAGGTCGTTTCCATTGTGTGAGGCCTTGGGGGAGGAACAACACCATCAGTGGGGACAAGCGTCACAGAAGCTTCATGATTCACATTGGCTTCAGGCACAACATTAGCTTCAGGCTCCACATGATCTTCAGCCAAGACAGGGTCATTGGCTTTCGCAGTGTTTGTGGCAGCCTCATTGTTTTGAACCTCCATTTGGTCAACGACCGGAGGGTCTGGCATAATCACATTCTCCTTGAGAATGACTTGGTTTGCGGCAGGGGGTGTGGCAACTCTCTCTTCTCTTCTTTCTTCTTCTTTGGCTGATGCAACCAGAATGTCTTCAGCAACTTTAGCTTCAGACTCTGGAACCTTCACAAAAGGATTCTCTTCAGGGAACACTTGACATGCCATTGAACTGGATTGTTGTGAATCTTCTTCTGGGATGGTTGACATGGAGACTGATGGCCTAAGACCTTTGCAAAGCCGTTGAAACACGGGCGACGCCTTTGGTGATGGAGTGGTCTCCATGTAGTTGTCATCATTCAGTAGCGGATTGGTAACTTGTGCTGGGGGAGTACAGGGTGTCTCATCATGAACTGGGGTTTCTTCTTGTGGGCTCTCAACCCAGGAATCATCTTGAGCAATTGGCGTTAATGGATGACCAATGCTAATGTATTTGCTGCTCATTGGAGCAGGTGATGATACCAACTGATGCTCGAGTTGAGGAAGGACTTCATCATCAATAACATTGTCTTCACGACAAATGTCTTCAGCTGCATTGGGGTCAACAGCTGGAACTTGTTCATCTTCATGAGCCTCTGTGGAAGCAGGCTGGTGGATCACAACACATCGATCTTGGTTGTCGGCAGCAGGAGGAGAAACTGAGATGGGTTCAACAATGAGAGGCTGAGGGGCCGCAACATGCTCTTTCTTTGAAGACTTAGTTCCCTTAGTCTTCAACTTCTTCTTGGAAGGGGCATCGTCAGATGCGTCCTTGTGCTTACGCTTCTTGGCTCCGGCTTCAGCTGCCCTTGTTTTCTTCAGCTCTGAAGCCGCTGAGGGGACCTTAGGCTTCGAGCATGTCATGCTGGTAGGGAAAACAATGCGAGGTTCTTCCTGCCTTGGTGCTTCAGTCTGTGTCACAACAAGCTTCTTTTGTTTGGCAGCCATCCTGATATTGATGCCAGGGCACCCAAGAGGTTTGCGCTTCTCAGCTTCATTGTGAGCTTAAACGCATTTCTGAGCGAAATACTTCATGCCCTCTAGTGAGCATTTAGCTTTGGTACGCTTCTTGTGGAACTCCTCCTTGAGGTCATGCAACATCTTCTTGAAGATTTGAACATCTGCCACGCTGAGCTTGGCCATATTCTTATTGAAGTGAGCCTTCTCATAATCAATTTTGTTCTTCAGCTCAACAATCTTCTGAGCCAAGGCCAACTCAGTAGCAATGGCTCCATGGAAGGTAACGCTGATGTCCATAGGAAGCTGAACATCATCAATACTAATGCATTGGTCGTTGAACCACTCATCGATGAAGTTATTCAGAATATCAACATCAAAGAGGGGCAGATCGTTGAAGATTTCTGCCTCTTGCTTGCTCTTGGTAAGCATCTCTAGAGCATCATCACCAAGATCTTCATCGTTGGACAGATCAATGGTGTCATCTTCGTTGCACAGAACAGCAAATGATGTCAGGGGTTGCCCGGTGGCCTTCTTGGGCAATGGCTTCTTGGTTCTCTTGGACACGTGAAATAAGGCTTTAGACTGCACACTGGATTCAGGCGGTGTAGTCTTCAGAGTCTTCCTTGTTGAAGCTTTTGGTGAAGCAGATGGCTTTGAAGCTTTTGCCTTCTTCTTCTTTTTCTCCTTCGGAGGTGGGGAAGCATCTTCAGAATCAGCTCCTCCGGCAGATTGATCCACTGCTGCTCTCTGAGCAGCAATGTGAGATAGAAGCCCATCAAAATTGGCGAAGGGGCCAATTCTGTTCTCATTAGCTTCACGTGTCCCATCAGATCTTGGAGCGGAGGGGCCAGGGTTGAAGTTGAGGACAAACTCCTTGTGGTTCTTGGCGGCCGAATCTTTTGCAAACTGATAGTTGCGCTTGAAAAGATTGTCTTCACGACACCATAACAGAGAAGATGGGTTGGCGGCTTCAGGTTGTGGTCCTCTGACCATGCAAGGATAGAATTTTCGCTCAATGGCTTCAGCCTCGCTCTTAGGCACCAAGCCGCGTATAGACAATCACCCCATGGGCGCTTGATGGCATTCTTTTCAGCGTATTCAGGCGTGACAAACCTATACTTGAACCATTCCTTAGCCAATATCTTCGGATCCACTGAATCCGATTCTTGCGCTGGTTGTAGTTTTCTTCAGGATCTGACTTGTACAGTTCATACAGATCAGGGGGCAAATCAAGAGCAGTGTTGCCACGGTGTTGCCTGCCACCTTTCCATGTAGACTTCTCTGAAGCCATAATATTTAGACTGATTGGATTCAACACAGTGAACGGCTTCTGTCTGCTGGTCAGACAAGAACTGGCTTCAGGAGATTCAATGTGACGCTATAAGTATTCTGCAAATGAATGCAGACTATGAGAACCAAGGGATTCTCCCACGGACATGTACCTGTGACAACATTAGAGATGCGAGGGATGGGGAAGAGGTCATATGCATTCTCAGAAGATTTTGAAGATAAATCAGTTTAGAAGACATTGACCTCATAGTGCGAAGACATTCACTTATATGGAGAGAGTTGGTTCCAGATTTGTACGAATCCATGAATAAGTACAAGTGAGGAATCTAACTAGTTATGAAGCATAAGTGAATATACTTGGCATGATATGAGATGCAGATGAGACCAGATCCAGATTTGGAAGTGAAGAAAGCACTTTTGGTTGTAGTGTATGGATTTGACGGATCAAAAAGGCAGTAAAAAGTAAGATTTAATTACCGCTGAGAACTGCTAGACGAGGTTGGAAGAGAAGCTGAGCAGTTCAATCTCCCGCGCCCTAACTTGGCGGCGGAAGACACCTACGGCAGTGGCGGAGAGGATGAGGTCCGCGGCCGGCGTGAGGACGGCGTCGAAGAAATCGCGGCAGCTAATCGCTTCATCTCCGGCATCGACGTGAGCTAGCGGAGGCGCTAGGGTTTGTGTGAGGTGGCGAGGTGGAAGAACATATATTGACCGCACGGTTGAGTATTTATAAGAAGAAGGAGGGCGGCGTAGCGCAATTATGCAGGTGCCCCTGGCGGTTCACATCTGAGAGACACGTGGCATGCATTCAACTCATTGAAAGTTGTTCCATGTTCCCACGCACGCGTGGATTGTCGGGTGGTCGTTCCGGCTTCTCTGGTTTTCAGGCAATAAGGATACAACATTAAAACAGATTTAAATGTTTGTCAAATTTGTCTTTTGCTGACAAGGACTCAGAGAGGACAATCAACAGGTTTCAATAGAATGCATATGATTTGGACAGATAGAATTGAGGTAGAAGCACAGAATAGGTTAGGTTCCGATCACATTCACTTAGATCAATAAAGATTCAAGAATGAAGACATAGCTATAAGTGAATGTTGTAGAGGACAGAACACAAATATATATATATATGGGTTATTCTGTTACGCGTAACAGAATATTATTCTGTTACCCTACTTGTACTGATGCATTCGAGCGGTTGTACTGATTCTGTCATTTTCGTTGAACTGATCGTCTTTTATTAAAAATGCAAATAAGAGCCCCTCCTGCTCTTCCCCCCGTCCGTTCAGCCAGCCACTCCAGCCGTCGACCGAGCTGCTTGTGGCCGATCCCTCCTGGCAACCCAGGCCCTACCTCCAGCGACCGCGACTTTCTCGGCTACATCTTCCTCAATTGCTCCACCTCTTGGCGCAGCGGCCGTGGAGAGCTCACCCTCCCATGGCTCCCCAACCTGCGGGCGCTCTACCAGTTCCGCCTCTTCTGTTGTCACGCCAAAAAGTACTCCTACCACCACGTCGACCACGACGGTAACCCGCTCCTCCACGGCCGCCACCACGTCGCGCACTCCGGTGAGGTCTCTTTCGCGGGCTCGGCCGCGCAGCCCGAGCAGGTGCACCTCTCGTTCGCCGATAGGGCCGACGAGATGCGGGTGATGTTCGTGTGCGCGGACGCCGGAAAGGGGGCCCTGAGGTATGGGCTTGAGAAGGAGGAGGAGAAGGGCTGGACGGAGGTGGGCACAGAGGTGAGGACGTACGAGCAGAAGCACATGTGTGATGCGCTGGCGAATGACATCGTAGGGTGGAGGGATCCGGGCTTCGTCTTCGATGGCCTCATGAATGGATTGGAGCCCGGAAGGAGGTACTTTTACAAGGTAAACCAAAGATTGGATTCCCCACAAAAAAATACTCAGAGATTGAACCTACAAAAAAACACCTAAATTTATCAATCATGACAGCAACTTAGTGTTCCAGCGGCATCAGATTGTTCTTCTAGTAGCTTGCCCAGCGGAGGAGCCGGCCGTCATCATGAGCGGCGCGCTGTTCTCCATGTTGTCAGGCGACTTGCTGGAGCTCGACGACGAGCAACGGTTTGGCGGCATGGTTGCCGGGTCGTACTATGAGATCTTTGGCGCAGGGGATGCTCGTCGAGCCACCGGACGCTGGAGCGTGGCGAGAGGACAGCAAGCACAGCGGCATGGCAGAGACGCGGACGTCGTGTGGAGTTAATCGTTCAGCTAAGTAGAGCACAGTTATACTGTACATAGTACTAGTTTTGTTGCATTCTTCTCAATTTGGGAAGAAACAGAGGAGGCAGTTTGTTCCTTAATTGTGTATATAGCAAGTTTCCGATTTATATTTTTTGAGAGAAAGGGCTAGATTGCTTATTTGCATCCATCAATTATTGTTGTCCACGAATCCAAATCCATTTACTGTTTGAAAGGGCCAGATTGCTTATTTGCTTATCCACGAAATTTCACAAAGAATTGTCAAATGCGAAACTTTCAAAGAGGCCAAAGATTTCAGTTTAACGTCTACGCAAAGCCATTGAAAATGTGAAACTTAGTCATGTTGAACATTTTCTCAAATTCACAACTAGTGAAGAATAATTTGAAATACGGTGAGACCCTTCGTATTGTTTTCACGTTAGAAAAAACAGAGTACTCGTACTGATCTATGTGTATGTGTGTACTGAGGAGGTATTTTTCACAGAGTAATTTTGAATGATTCCGAAAAAAGTACTTGAACGGATGTCCCTATGGGTTTGTACTGATCATGTTTTCGCAGACTAGACTTTACTTTTTTTCTGGATACGGTTTTCCTCGTAACTTTTCAATGGTTTACGATATCATAGTCCTCGGACTTGCATGATTTATATCTTGAATTGATTGATATTTTTTCAAAAAGAAAATGTTTTGTGTGTTTCTTTTTTGAACTCTTTTTTTTGCAACGATGTTTTTGGACTTCTCGCGTTTTGCGACTTAAACTTTTACCATTTGAATTTCCGTGGGCTTCTCTTTTATTTGAGCTTTCTCCCAAACTTATCTGAGATGTCATGTTTGAACGTACAACTTTTGTAGTTGTGAACTTGTCATTTTTTCATTTATTAAGTTTCTTTTTTCCTCCGAACTTTTACTGGTACAATTTTTTTTGCAAATTTAATGTCCTTTGAGTTAGAACTGATGCAATTTTTTATTTTTTATTTATGGTACTTATGGTACTAGAGAGTTTGTACTTCTCAAAAAATAATCACTCGATATTCTTTTAGTTTTAGTTTTTAGTTTTCTTTCTCATCCTTACCTTACCGACGGTGTCATCACACATCATACCTTTATGGTTTATGTAGTTGAACGGACTTACATTTTTACCATTCCCTTCTTTTAAAAAACTTATGTTTTCTTCTCCATACTTCCTACCTGACGAGAATCAGAACTTATTTATTTTTTACATTTGTACTTCCAAGTGTCTTTAGTGACATTTTCACTTTTTTACTTTGCTTTACCTCATCAAACAGGCACACAACACATTTAAAGAAACAAAATACAAATCTTGGAAGCACTAGGGGGGTAATCATTTGCACAGGACTTCATGTGTGTCTTCATCATAGAAAAATATACTGAATATCACCAAGTTCTAAGGTTGAACAAATGAATCATACATAATATTGTCGGAACCCCACATTTTTCTCACTAAAACAAACTTCTGTACTTGCATACAACCCTTTTTGAACTTGGACGACACCTAGTCCTCAACTTGGACGATGACCAATGCTCAACTCAAACGGAGGAGGTTGTCGTTGCTTTTTTAACCTTGAATGCTTCAAAAGACACTAGGAATTGCTTCAAAACTGCTTTATACTTTTTAACATGAGGGTTCTCTCAGCTGGGCCAAGAAGCAATGCATAAGTCATATTTTTATTCTACAAGAACAAAATACATCATATTGTTCTTTAACACTCACAGAATACACATAGAACACACACACTTAAGTTCAGAGAGCCATCCTGTTTATGTTGAGATAATAAATGCATTTTAGCTCATAGAACAAATGTGTTTAGGTTCAGAAAACAAAACAATCTTTAGTGTGATTTTCTACATATGGATAATCGCAGAAGCAACATAGTTGGACTGAAGCTCTAAAATTTTTTAGAAACTGCAATTGGAAAGGTGAGCATCAAGTGGTAATTAAGGAAGGCTAACAAAAACGAAAGTAGCATTTTTTACATAACGGGTAGTGGTAGGTATAGGTTCATTGCTTTTGCCATCAAGTATGGTGTCAACAAGGATGCGGTAGCTCTCGTCCTGGATGGGCGCCCAGTCATCATCGAAGAGCTTGAGGAGGAGCTTCAGGACTGGCCAAACATGCTAATTGGAGAAGCCAAGAGGCTTCATCACCTCCAGCTCCTTTCTAGTAGCATTAGCATTGTTGAAAACCATGGACTTTAATAAAATGGTTCAGGGATCACTCCCAGTCAATCCAATTTGCTACTTGTGCTACAGAGAACATGAATATAAAGCAAATGGTGACCCATCGATTTTTCTTGATGATATATCTAAACTTACAGAATTTTGAAACTTGCACTGACGATATTAGGGTGATATATCTAAACTTTACTGAATTTTGAAGAAACTCGCTGCAAATCATTACTTATTTAGGTGATATATCTAAAGTTACAGAATTTTGAAACTTGCACCGACGATTTTTCTACACACGCACCAACTATTCTGTGATTTTTCATGGACTGAAGATAGAATACGCACCAAACTAATATTAAGTCTGGTACAGAAATTCTCTATTCTTGAACTGACAATATTTCTTCTATGTGGAATACACAAGATCTCCTCAATTGGCCATGATGCAGGCATCGCCACAGGCAATACTTGGCGCACCGGAGAACCTGTACTGTTGGATTTGTCGAGAGAGGACTGAGGGAACACGCCAGCGTTAGGGTGGCGGATGCAAGTATTGGAGTTCAGCCTAAAATCACAAGAGAATGGATCAAAATGAATTCAGGTTGATTTCTAATCATTTATCAAGCTATAAAAGTTAGAACTGATGTTACACAAACCGAGGCATTTTTTATATGAACAGCTCACGTAATATGTATAGTACCACTATTTTTTTCATTCTCATGAACAAATAACCATAGACTAACGAGAGAATGTATTACTCGATAGTAGGCATTTTCTTCTCAGAACCACTTTGGCTTTCTTTTCTTTTTCTTCACTTTTTGCTGCTTGGTTTTTTCTTTGCTTTATGAAGTGCCCCATCAGAAAAGTTGAACTTTAGATTTTACCAATCTCCACATCTACTGAAACAAGGGAGCTCCTTTTTAAACATGTACAAAGAACTGAGAAGGCATATACAAGGTCAACTGAAAAACCATATACAAGGTGAACCGGAAAAGCTTATGAGAAAAAAAGTGAACCAACCTTTTGTTGTTTGGAAAAAGAGCACTAGTACTGATGACTCGTACTGACAAGGATGCCGTCTACAATTCTTATGAGGTACTGACAAGGTCATAATTATTGTGCAAAATGGAAAAAACAAATGTTTTATAAAGAAACGAGCTTGAAGTTCAATTACTATGGTCTAAAAAATTCAATTACATTGCTAGTGCATTCAGAATTGCTAAATTTAAAAAAATGAAGTTCCTGTTTCAGGATTATGTAAGTTCAAAATTATTGTATGATGTGTGTGTCATAGTTATCTAAACTTCAATTTTGACTAATATTCCATTATAGTACTACTGCATATTCACTTCTGATTGCTTCTTGCTGCCACTATTTTTATCATGATTTTGTGTGTCCACCCAGGAGTGTTTTTGTTCCTGTAGGTCAGCTGCTCAACAACAGAAGCATGTACTGCCCAGTACATGTATTACTATTGCGAAGGTTCAAAAATCTAGACTCAACAAGTTCAACGTTGATGGTACTGTGCACATGCGCTAAGCCGTTCTACAACATAGCGCTAAGCCGTTCTATGCTGCAGCTCGGGAGGTGCTAGCTATTCCCCACCTCCCCCTGGACGTTCATCTCCTTATCTTGTGTATATTCAGTTCAACATCTGGTGGTTCTTCAGGTCACCTTAATGTGCATTTTCTGTTCATCTTGCAGGTGAAGGAGCTCCCCTTGGGTTCATCTTGCAAGTTTCGTTCAAACTTGGCCACCTAGGCTGTTCAACAGCATCAGCAGAACCCGTTTAGTTGGTGGCGTTCCTGCAGCTGCAGATGTGGTGCTGACAGTACTAGGCGTTGGTTGTGTTTGATCAAATGCCTAGGAGCTCCCATGATTTACACATGGAATCCAGATGATTATGTTTCTTCATCCCCCAAGTACTTCAATGGTGGCTCCTTCCCGGTTGGCTCAATTGCTGCTGGATTTAGGTGGGTTGGCTCAATTGCTGCTGGATTTAGGTGGCCAAGTTTGAACGAAAATTACTCATTAACCGTATGTCTAATCGGTGTTTCTTTGTTTACAGAAAAACTAATATGTGAGGATTATCTCAGGTTTCTTTTTGAACTTGTAGTGTTACTGTACATGAACTTGTGCATTACCTTGTTATCAATTTATGTGTATGTGTGTTGGTAACCACGGCTACTAGCTACTAGTTACCGATCTGACTGTTGTATTAGTGCAGCTGCTCTATGTAATTAGCCCCTTGTTGGGTGAATCTTGTACTATTTGCTAGCTTTGGCATTGTAAAAATACAACAAGTTCATAGCTAAAAAAGTTATAAGTTCAACACAGCGTACTAGATTAGTTTTTTGTTATGGATAGTACAGATGCACATTGTTTTATAGTACATGTGTCCATTGATGTGTTCACCCCCCGCCTTGCGCAGCATCCTACCGACCGGGACGAATCCAGCCTCGCCCCCGAGCTTCGTCTTCTTCCTCGCCGAGACACGCGACAACCACCCCAGTTCGGGCGTAGTAAGTACCTCATTACAAGTTAAAAACGGTAGTCCGTTTGGAATAAAAAAATGGCAGAAATTCAAATTGTAAAGTTCAAGCAAAAAAAGAAACCCCATAAAAATCCTGCTTAGTAAGTACCTCAGTACAAGTCGTAAAATGAGAGAAGTTCAGAACAACGTTGTCAAAAAAATATTGAGTTAAAAAAAGAAACAAAACAAACACATTTTCTTTTTGAATAAAATACCATTCAGTTCGATGATACAAACCATACAAGTACAGGGGCAACGATACAGTAAACCGTCAAAAACTTACGAGAAAAATATTACCCAAAAAACAGAGCAAAGTCTAGTTAGTGAAAACACGCTTAGTACAAACCCATGCAAGCATCAGTACAAGTACCCCTTTTTGGAACCATTCAAAATTACTCTACAAAAAATAGCTCAGTACAAACATACACATATATCAGTACGACTACTCTGTTTTTTAGACGAGAAAACAACAGGATCCGTCATGCCGTATTCAAAATTAATCTTGAACAGTTGCGAAGTAGAGAAAACATTCAACACGACTAACTTTCGCATTTTCGATAGCTATCCAACGGTATATTATTTGCCATATTTCCACAAACTTTTTAAAAAAACCGCGTTCAAAATCAAATTTGACCGTATTCGAATTCGTTTTTAAACCGTAAGGAACTAGAAAAATATTTATATATGAAAAAGTTGCGGATTTGCCATAGCTTCCCAACGCCGTATCATTTGCGTCAATCCGATAAACCGTTTGCAAAAAATCGCGAAAATACGTTTCGCCCAGAATTTCACCGTTTTTCAAATTATTTTTAAATCATATAGAATTAGAAAAAACAATACATATATGGAAGATGCATATTTTCACCAGCTTTCCAACGCCATCTTATTTGCTCAATTCTGACAAACTGTTTGAAAATTGAGTCGAAAATACGATTCAGGTTTTCGGTTTTGGAAAAAACGGTTTTTTCAAAACTGCTCTTAAACCATAATGATTTTGCAAAAACGTTCAATATGCTTGAAATATGGTTGTCAAGAGCTTTCAAATGATATATTACACGCCCCATTCCGATAAAAAAATTACAAAAATTTTTTAAACTAAAGAAGACGATATGTTAAACACAACTGAAAGCATCAATTCAACCGCTTCGAAAACATTAGTACAACCACCTGAAACCGTCAGTTCAAAAAGGGTAACAGAATAATATTATGTTACGCGTAACAGAATAGCCCAGATGTATATATATATATATATATATATATATATATATATATATATATATATATGATATATATATATATAGGATATATATATATATAGATATATATATGATAAATTTTATCTACAAGCAGTGGTAGTTATCCCCTATCTATCTATTTGCCACGTGCCCCATTATCCCTCCATTCCAAACGGGTTAGTGGATAGGTGAAAATCCAATAGAGCTAGCATGCATGCAACTGACCGGAATATATTATTTTAGGAAGAAAAATCTCAACAACCTGCTTGGTTTTTGACCGGCCGACGCATCTTGTTGAAAATTTGTTAGGTCTATATACTTAGTTATTACCCCGAGTATTTCGTTTACGGAAAGTATGTATTTATTAGCCTAATTAACCAAAGTATGGGTTACATATTTCTCTAGTTAGAGTATGCAGTATGGAGTATGTATAATCTGAGTTAGTTAGAGTATGGTGGTCTTGTAGTTGTCGTCTTGGTGTATGTGAATTTTCTAATTGAAGTATGTAGTACGTGTGCGCGTAATTACAAGTTAGGAGTATGGAGTATATGCATATGCCCCCAACTATGGAGTATGGAGTATATGCATATGTGTGTAACTAGGAGTAGGAGTATGGAGTATGTTTTTTTGTGGGTATATACTCCATACTCCAATTCTCCAAACACAATGGGAGTATGTGTATTGTCAACTGGAGTATATATACTCAAGAAAAAAAGGTACACATACTTCTTATTTGCTCAACGAGTATATTCACTTTAATTGTAGTACATATAGAGAGTATATATACAAGTATAAAAAACATGGATATCGTCATTTACAACGGAGTTTTTCTAATTCAACTTAGCTGATGCATTCGATCCGTAGAATGTACAGTACATGATAGAGCGTGCATGATGCATACATATCCATGTATTACATGCAGGTTGCAAGCATCGACAACGTTGTAGCTAAATAGCTTCTGATCAGATCGAGTTATGCACATCGTCGGCTGTGGTGACAGCATGAGCCAAGAGATGGTCGGCGTCGTTATCGTCGTCTACGGGGGAAGCAGGAGCCGTGGGATGGTCGGCGTACGGCGGAAGCACAAGCCGTGGGATGGCCGGCGTCGTTCTCACCGGCCATGCCGGCAGATGGAGGCAGATGGAGGCCGCGGGTGCATCAAGATGGAGGACGGCGACCGCTAAACCTGCGGTTACAAGTGCCTAGATATCCTAGCCGTGAAACTCGTCGTTATAGTCGGCAAGGATGGAGTAGGACATGGCCGGAGGCCGGCGGCGCTGCAGAACACTGGAGCCATTCCCGCCTGATTCAACAAAAGCAAATAGAAAATCAATCAGCATGGCACGTACATGCATGTAATTCAACAAAACCATGATCGCATACCTTTTTTTCTATTGTTGTTTTGTTGAAGATCCGGTGGACGTGGAGATCAACGAGAGAGAGATGGGATTATTCAGATTACATGCATCCTCCAGATCCAATCTTAAATATACAGAGACGACCAAAAGGATCGGCTGAGCCAAGAAAATCGGGAGCTCAACAAACTAATTAAGCGGGTGCAAAAAAATCTACCTCTCCTCCACCCAAGACCCGTTAAGACGAGAACGGATCTTGATGCAATCAGATGGCAGCGATGACAGTGGTAACTACCACTAGGTGGTAGTATGTATTTTCCATATATATATATATATATACATAGGACAAATGTTTCCTACAAGCAGTGGTAGTTACCATCACTTGTGTTTTGTATGTTGTATGTAGTATCTGTCGAAACCGAGAGTATGTACATGTAATATATAGTATATAACAATGATTAGGTAGTATATATATAAATTTTTAGGTAGTATGTACCATTTTTTGAGTATGCTCTTTTTTACATACAAATATGTACGTATTTCACAAATATAACAAAAACTATGGGCTCATATGAATTTTTTCATGTAACTTGTTTTAAATATCTTAGATATAGTATGTGAACATATTTAAAATAATAAAATAGTATATATAGTACCACATGCTAGTATATGAGACATGTGGGGTAACTACCACCGGGTGGTAGGATGGATTTTCCCTACATACATATATATATATATATATATATATATATATATATATATATATATATATGTGTGTGTGTGTGTGTGTGTGTGTGTGTGTGTGTGTGTGTGTGTGTGTGTATATATCAACTCAGCATTGCGAAGATAAACCATGTAGACAAATCAATATTGAAGACAAACCAAATGCAAAGACTATGCAACCATGACGCCAAGAGAAACACTTCAATAAGAATTTGGTGGTGGCGTTACCCACCGTATAGGAAGTATTAGACCCACACATGGCGCACAATTATCGTGGCGTTCCGAAGTCAAATTCCACGTTAATGTATTCACACTCAGAGGATAAGTCTTTATTGATTGAAGCTATACGTTACTTCGTGTGTTGCACATCTAAGTCATCAACATGCATAAGAGTTAGGATGTGTTTCCAATTACAGGACATTTGAGGATTCTAAAATATTTAGCTCACACCGCAACTTGCAAAACCTTTTCTCATCCAAGGGCATTGTGAAGATATCTGCCAATTGTTCTTCAGTGTTGACGTGAATGATATCAATATCTTCTTTGTTGACATGGTCTCCGAGAAAGTGATGACGGATGAATGTGCTTTGTCTTCGAGTGCTGAACTGGATTCTTGGAAAGCTTGATGGCGCTTTCATTGTCGTAGAAGAGTGTCACATTCTTCGTGTTGATGCCATAGTCCTTGAGAGTTTGCTTCATCCAAAGAAGCTGAGCACAACACAATCCAGCAGCAATGTATTCAGATTCGGCAGTGGAGAGTGATACACAGTTCTGCTTCTTTGAAGACCAACAGACAAGAGATCGTTTGAGAAAGTGACATATTCCTGAAGTGGACTTGTGATCAGCCTTGTCACCAGCATAATCAGCATCAGAATATCCAATCAGATCAAATGTTGAGCCCTTTGGATACCATAATCCTATTGTTGGGGTGTAAGCCAAATATCGAAGTATTCGCTTCACCGCAAGGTGATGCGATTCCTTTGGTGCTGCTTGGAATCAGGCACACATGCAAACGCTAAGCATTATATCTGGACTAGATGCACATAAGTAGAGTAAAGAATTAGTCATGGAGCGGTATACCTTTTGATCGAACTCTTTACCATTGTCATCAGGGCCTAGATGACCTTTGGTTGGCATTGGCGTCGTGTATCCTTTGCATTCTTGCATCCCAAGCTTCTTCAGACAATCTTTGAGGTATTTTTCTTGTGATATGAAGATGCCATTTCTCTACTGACGGATTTGAAGACTTAGGAAAAATTTCAGCTCACCCATCACGGACATCTGATATTGCTCTTGCATCATGTGTCCAAACTCATCACTGTATCTTTTGTCAGTGCAGCCGAAGATAATGTCATCCACATAGATTTGGCACACAAACATTTCACTGTCATATGTCTTCGTGAAGAGTGTAGGATCTAGAGAACCAGGTTTGAAGCCTTTGCTCTTCAGGAAGTCTTTGAGTGTGTCATACCAAGCGTGAGGAGCTTCTTTGAGGCCATATAGTGCCTTGTTGAGATTGTATACCATATCAGGATGTTTTGGATTTTTCAAAGCTAGGTGGTTGTGCAACATACACTTCTTCTTCAATCTTGCCATTGAGAAAGACACTCTTCACATCCATTTGGTACAGAAGGATGTTGTGATGGTTGGCATAGGCTAGCAGTATGCGAATGGCTTCAAGCCTTGCCACGAGAGCGAATGTTTCATCGAAGTCAATCCCTTCTATTTGAGTGTAACCTTGAGCAACTAGACGAGCCTTGTTTCTGACAACTTGACCATACTCATCTTGTTTGTTGCGATAGATCCATTTGGTGCCAATGATATTGTGCTTGCGAGGATCAGGACGCTTGACTAGTTCCCATACATTGTTCAGCTCGAACTGATGACGTTCTTCTTGCATAGCTTGAATCCATTCAGGTTCCATGAAGGCTTCAACAACTTTCTTGGATCCAGATATAGAAACAAATGCAAAGTGCCCACAGAAATTTGCTAGCTGCGTTGCTCTTGAATGAGTGAGTGGACCAGGCGCATTGATGCTATCAATTATCTTCTTAATCTGGAATTCATTTGCAACACGGGGATGTAGTAGACGAAGATTTTGCCCATGCAGATCATTGTCTTTAGCTTCAGCATTGACTTCAGGCTGAGCATTGTCTTCGGGTTGATTTGGTGCAATGATGATTTCTTGTTCAGCCTGAGCTTCTGAAGGTATGATTTCTCCAGTACCCATAAGCTAGATAGATTCACTAGGAGGGACTTCATCTAGCACATTTGGCACATGCTCTCTTTGCGAGCCATTTGTCTCATCGAACCGCACATTCATAGTTTCAACCACTTTATAGTGAAAGAGGTTGAAGACTCTGTAGGAGTGCCAATCCTTTCTGTATCCTAGCATAAAACCTTCATGTGCTTTCGGTGCAAATTTTGAAGTGTGATGTGGATCCTTGATCCAGCACCTAGCACCAAATACTCTGAACTAACTGACGTTTGGCTTCTTACCAGTTAGCTGCTCATATGATGTCTTCTTCAGAAGCTTGTGAAGATAGACACGGTTGATGACATGGCATGCAGTATGAATGGCTTCAGGACAGAACTTTCTTGGAGTCTTGTACTCATCAAGCATCGTCCGAGCCATCGCAATGAGGGTTCTGCTCTTGCGCTCCATGATGCCATTCTGCTGAGGTGTGTAAGGAGCTGAGAACTCATGTGTGATGCCCAGTGTATCAAGATAAGTGTCAAGGCCGATGTTCTTGAATTTTGTGCCGTTGTCAGTTCTGATGTGCTTGATCTTGATGCCATAGTTCGTCATGGCACGGTTGGCGAATTGTCTGAAGACATCCTGCACTTCAATCTTGTAGAGGATTATATGCACCCATGTATATCTTGAGTAATCATCAACAATGACGAAGCCATAGAGACAAGCAGTGGTAGTAAGAGTAGAGTAGTGAGTAGGGTCGAATAAGTCCATGTGAAGCAGCTCAAAGGGTTGTGATGTTGTCATGATTGTCTTCGAGGGATGCTTGGACCTAATCATCTTCCCAGCTTCACAAGCACCACATAGATGATCCTTCTTGAACTTGACGCCCTCGATCCCCACAACATGCTTCTTCTTCGCGAGAGTGTACAAGTTCCTCATGCCAGCATGTTCTAGCCTCCGATGCCAGAGCCAACATTCTGAAGCTTTTGCTAGAAGACACACGGCCAACTGTGGTCCTGCTGAGAAATCTACCATATGCAGATCATCTTTTCGATACCCTTCAAAGACTAGAGACTTGTCAGATTCCATAAGCACAAGGCAATGATATTTTCCAAATATCACAATCATGTTCAAATCACAAAGCATTGAGACAGACATTAAGTTGAAACCAAGGGATTTAACAAGCATCACTTTATCCATGTGCTGATCCTTTGAGATTGTAACTCCACCAAGACCCAGTACCTTGCTTTTACTAGTGTTAGCAAATGTGATGTGACTTTTGTCAGACGGGCGTAGGGTTGAATCCATCAGAAGACTTTGATCACCAGTCATGTGGTTGGTGCAACCACTATCCATAATCCATTCTGAAGCCTTTGGTGTCATATACTACAATACAGTTTGGGGGATAGGCTTCACCAAGGGAGTTGTGAAGCAGAAACATTTGACGAACAAGCGGAACATGAAAGTTCAGATCTTGGTTAGGATAAATAGGATGATTGTCAAAGAATCCCGGGACGAAATACATAGTAAGACCATTTGGTCATTTTATCTTGCGTCCCACAAGATGTTTAAGGTCCCTAGCATAAGCACTAGACGCCTTAGATTTCCGGCTGGAGTCCTTTCCCTGCAAAAGAGAGTTAAGTTTTCTTAACCACCCACATCCTTAGGGGTGGCTTAGAAGCAATGAGTCTAAGTGCAGCATCTAAGAACTTCGGCTTTGGAGCCCTAGCAAATAGCCTTGCAGGAGGTACATAATACTCATAAGAATAAGCAGAAAAGTTCTTGGTCTTATGAACATAGCGGTTTGATGAAACATGATCATATTCAAAAGTCTGAGTATGGTTTCCCTGCAAAACATTGGCGTTAGGGTGACTCAGGTGAGTCCTCTGTCTGTATGAAGCCTTTGGACCATATGAAGCCTTTGGTCCGGGATTTGTCTTCTTCCTCGGTGGTGTCATGATGACATTCACGGCAAGACTTTCAATACAACTTTTGGGTACCCAGATCATCTTAAGATGTGGTTTGTTCCTGCAATCAGTACCAATGTACCTAGGAAACACTTCACCATTCTGATTCCTGAACAGTTTATAGTTTGCATCAAAGGATTCATCAATGATAATTGGGTTAGCACAAGAGAAACCAGATAAGGTAGATGGATCCAATGAGGGTCCCTTTGCAGCAAGCCATGTGGTTTTGGGGTACTGCTCAGGCATCCAGTAAGAACCATCAACATTCATTTGCCTCTCGAAGCCAACACCCTCTTTCCTAGGGTTTCAGTTCAGAATTTGCTTTTTGAGGACATCACATAGTGTCTGATGCCCTTTGAGACTTTTGTACATTCCTGTCTCAAGAAATTTCTTCAACCTGGCATTCTCATCAGCAATAGTAGTGGTATCCTCAGCAGAGGGGTTAGTTACCACATTAGGAGTTGAAGATATTGCAACAGTAGCAGCAGATGAACATTCAGCAATAGAGACAACATTATCACGCTCAAGACATTTTATACATGGTGGTTCAAATCGTTCCTGAACGGAACTGATCTGTTGAGCACGGAGTGACTCGTTCTCCTTTTGAAGATCTTCATGAGCCGAACTCAATTTCTCAAGCTCTTGCTTCCTTTGGAGATAATCATAGGAGAGCTTTTCATGAGTTGTTGAGAGCGATTCATAACGACTTTCAAGTTCCTCGTACTTAACATGAAGATTCTTACTGTCTTCAGTTAAGGACTGAGTTTGGGTCATCTCTGCGTCCAACATGTCATCACTTTTGACTAGCAACTTTTGAATATGTTCCATAGAATTCTGTTGTTTAGTTACAATTTTAGCAAGTGTTTTGTATCTAGGTTTAGATTCACATTCAGAGTCATCTTCACTTGATGTTTGAAAGTAAGCATCGGGTGAGTTTACGTTGGCACCACGTGCCATGAAGCAGTAGGTGGAAGTAGAGTCATCCTCATTCTTGGCATCAGCGTTGGTGACGAGGCCATTGTCTTCAATGTTGAAGATGGACTTGGCGACATACGTAAAAGCTAGAGCCAGGCTTGCTACTCCAGAATCAGATTCCTCTTCAGACTCCACCTCTGCCTCCTCAGATGCAGACTCCTCCTCTGAATCCATCTCCTTGCCAACAAATGCACGGGCCTTGCTTGATGAGCTATTCTTGTGTGATGAATATTTTGATGAAGACTTGGAAGAAGACTTTGAGGATTTTTTCTTCTTATTGTCATCAGAATCATATTCTTTGCTCTTCTTCTTCTTTGTCTCATTGTCCCACTGTGGACACTCAGAGATGTAGTGACCAGGTTTCTTGCACTTGTGGCAGGTTCTCTTTTTGTGGTCACGAGAGGAAGCTTCATCATTCCTAGAGCTGGATCTTGAAGACTTTCTGAAGTCTTTCTTCTTGTTGAACTTTTGGAACTTCTTCACAAGCATAGCAAGCTCCTTTCCAATATCTTCAGGATCCCTAGAACTGCAGTCAAATTCTTCTTTAGATGAGGAAACAACCTTTGCCTTCAAAGCGCGAGTACGACCATAGTCGGGACCATAGATATCTCTTTTCTCAAAAAGCTGGAACTCATGTGTGTTGAGCCTCTCAAGTATGTCAGACGGATCAAGAGTCTTGAAGTTAGGGCGCTCTTGAATCATCAGGGCCAGGGTGTCAAATGAGCTATCAAGTGATCTCAGAAGTGTCTTGACGGTTTCATGCTTGGTGATCTCAGTGGCGCCGGGGGCATGAAGCTCATTTGTGATATCAGTGAGGCGACCAAATGTGAGCTGAACATTCTGATTGGCATTTCTCTTGAAGCGGTTGAAGAGATTGCGAAGAACACTGATCCTTGAATCTCTTTGGGTGGAGACGCCTTCCTTGACCTTGGAGAGCCAGTCCCAGACTAGCTTCGCAGTTTCTAGAGCACTCACATGATGTTCTTGGCAGTTGAGTCCTGTTGAATGAACTTCTTGACATCAGCAGGCGTAACACCTTCACCAGCCTTGGGAACGTTGTTCTTGACGACCTACCAGAGGTCAACATCAATGGCTTCAAGATGCATACGCATCTTATTCTTCAAGTAGGGGTAATCAGTGCCATCGAAGACAGGGCACGCAACAGAGACTTTGATTATCCCTGAAGTCGACATAGCTAAACTCCAGGTGGTTAAACCAAATCAATCAGAACAAGGGAGCACCTTGCTCTGATACCAATTGAAAGTGCTAGCATTCGACCAGAGGGGGGGGTGAATAGGCAATTTTTATGAAAGTCTTCAAAACAGGGGTGCTTTGAAGACAAACAATAGAAATGAACCTATTGATATGCAATGGAAGGTAGACTACATTAGACAAGCCATAGTCAAGTAAGAAACAAAGTGAAAGCATGAAGACTATCAGCAGCTAGGTAGTAAAGATCAGGATGAAAGATAGTATGAAGCCAAACAGTAAATAGTCTTCACTCAGTGAAGTCAATCAGATCATGCAAATGGGCAATGACTTCATGAATAAAAATAGTAAGTAAAGAGAGAGGAAGGATAGAACCAGTTGCTCGGAGAGGACAAGAGATTTTTTGGACCAGTTCCAGTTGTTGTGACAACTATACATCTGGTTAGGGAGGGTGCGATTCAACTCAGAAGACTGCGTCTTCACCTTATTCCCCTTGAGCTAAGAACACTTAGTCCTCGCCCAATCACTCTGGTAAGTCTTCAAGGGAGACTTCCAAACCTTCAAAGACTTTGTTCACCAACAATCTACAATGACTCTTGGATGCTCAGAACGCGACGCCTAACCGGCCAGAGGATTCACAGTCCTCAAGTGTAATAAGTCTTCAGATCAGCGGACAGAAATACTTCAGTGATGCCTAACACTCTTTGGCTCTGGGTGTTTTGGGCTTTGTCCTTGCAAGGATTACTCTCTCAAAGGCTTTGGAGGTGGTTGCTCTCAAACAACAAAAGCCATGCACTAACTCCAAGCAGCCACCAATTTATGGTGTAGGGGGTGGGCTATTTATAGCCAGGAGGCAACCCGACCTGATTTGTCCAAGATGACCCTAGGTCACTAAGGAACTGACACGTGTCCAATGGTCAGATTTCAAACACACGCGACAACTTTACTTGGGCTACAAGTAAAGTTGACTCATCCAGCTCTCGATAAGATTTGCTCTCATTGTCTTTGCTCGAAGACATAGGATTTGGTTGAGCATCACTTCAGTCACTCTGACTTTGTTCACTCGGACCCCACTTAACAGTACGGTGGTTCCTATGACCCAACAAAGAAGAAAAGGAAACTACGAAATAACTATGTCTTCGCACTCCATAGTCTTCATATGATGTCTTCTCTTGCCATAGTCTTCAAGGTGAATATCTTCACAGACCACCATTGTCTTCAATGTCTTCACACATTTTTAGGGGTCATCTCTGGTAGGTAAACAGAATCAATATGGGACTACTACCTGTGTTATCCTGCAATTCTCACAAACACATTAGTCCCTCAACCAAGTTTGTCGTCAATACTCCAAAACCAACTAGTGGTGGCACTAGATGCACTTACACATATGCTTCTTGAAATGCGACTTCTCATAATCAATCTTGTTTTTGAGCTCAACGATTTTCTGAGCCAAGGCCAACTCATTAGCAATGGCTCCATGAAACATGACGCTGATGCCCACTGGCAGCTATAGACTGTCAATGCCGATGCTTTGGTCGTGGAACCACTCATCGATGAAGTTACATCAAAGAGGGGTGGATCACTGAAGATCTCCGCCTCTTGCTTTCTCTTGATCAACATCTCTAGAACTTCATCACCAAGATCATCATCGCTTGACAGATCAATGGTGTCTTCCTCATTGCGCAAAATAGCAGCAGGTGTGAGGGGTTGCCCAGAAACCTTCTTGGGCAATTGCTTCTTAGTCCTCTTGGACACACGAGACAAATCTTTAGATTGCACACTGGATTCAGGAGGTGAAGTTTTCAGAGGCTTCTTGGTCGAAGCTTTTGGAGCAGCAGGAGCAGAGGGCTTTGAAGCTTTAGACTTTTTCTTCTACTTTGGTGGTGATGGAGCATCATCAGAGTCTGCTTCTTTAGCAAATTGCTCCACAGCAGCTCTCTGGGCAGCAATATGGGATAGAAGCCCATCAAAGTTGGCGAAGGGGACAATTCTGTTCTCATTGGCTTCACGAGTACCATCTGACCATGGTGTAGAGGGGCCAGGGTTGAAGTTGAGGCCAAATTCATTCTGGTTCTTAACAATTGAATCTTTGGTGAACTAAAAGTTGCATTTGAAGAGATTGTCTTCATGGCACCATAAGAGAGATGATGGTTCGACATTCTCAGGCTGAGGTCCTCGGACCATGCAAGGATAGAACTCCTGGTCAATTGCTTCAACCTTAGTCTTCGGCACCAAATTTTGGTATAGACAATCACCGCATGGACGCTTGATAGCATTCTTTCTAGTGTATTCACGTGTTACAAACTTGTACTTGAACCACTGCTCTGCCCAATATCTTCGGATCCATTGTATCTGATTCTTGCGCTGAGTGTAGCTTTCTTCAGAGTCAGACTTGTAGAGTTCATATAGATCGGCGGGCAAGTCCAATGCTGTGTTGCCACGGTGTTGCCTGCCTCCTTTCCGTGCAGACTTCTCAGTAGCCATAATGTTCAAACAGATTGGCTTCAACACAGTGAAAGGCTTCCGTCTGCTGGTCAGACAAGAACTGGCTTCAAGAGACTCAATGTGTCGTTGTAAGAATTCTGCAAATGAATGCAGACTATGAGAACCAAGGGATTCTCCCACGGACATGTACATGTGACAGCATTAGAGATGTGAGGGAAGGGGAAGAGGTCATATGCATTCTCAGAAGATTTTGAAGATAAATCAGTTTAGAAGACATTGACCTCACAGTGTGAAGACATTCACTTATTGAAGGAAGTTGGTTCCAGATTTGTACGAATCCATGAATAGGTACAAGTGAGGAATCTAACTAGTTTTGATGCATAAGTGAACATACTTTGCAATACATGAGATTCAGAAAGAGATAGATCCAGATTTGGAAGTGAATAAACCACTTTTGGTTGAAGTGGATGGATTTGACAGATTGAAAAGACTGTAAAAAGTCACGGCAGCTAAGCGCTTCGTCTCTGGCGTTGACGCGAGCTAGCGGTGGCACTAGGGTTTGAGTGAGATGGCGAGGTGGAAGAAGAGATATTGACCGCGAGGGGGCGAGTATTTATAGGAAGGAGGAGCGCAGCGCAGTGCAATTACTCAGGTGCCCCTGGCGGTTCACATTTGAAGGAAACACGGCGTGCACACAACTTATCAGGAGTTGATCTATGTTCCCACGCATGCCTGGATTGTCGGGTGGTCGTTCCGGCTTCTCCAGTTTTCAGGCAAAGATAAGACATTAAAAGCAGTTTTAAAAGTGTGTCTCTATATCTTCTTCTGTCAAGGACAGAGACAAGATATTCGACAAGTGTCAATAGAATGCATATGACTTAGACAGAAATAATTTGAGGGAGTAGCACAAAAGGGATTAGGATTCGATGACATTCACTTAGTTAAAAACAAACGTGAAGACATAGCTATAAGTGAATGATGTAGAGGACAAAACACACACACATATATATGAATAACATTGAAGATAAACCAACATTGCGAAGATATAGACTTTGAAGATAAATTGTGACTCCCCCGATTCAATCGTACACTAATCATGCATGCAAATGTGTATGATCAAGATCAGGGACTCACGGGAAGATATCACAACACAACTCTAAAACATAAATAAGTCATACAAGCATCATAATACAAGCCAGGGGCCTCGAGGGCTCGAATACAAGTGCTCGATCATAGACAAGTCAGCGGAAGCAACAATATCTGAGAAGACATAAGTTAAACAAGTTTGCCTTAAGAAGGCTAGCACAAACTGGAATACAAATCGAAAGAGGCGCAGGCCTCCTGCCTGGGATCCTCCTAAACTACTCCTGGTCATCGTCAGCGGGCTGCACATAGTAGTAGGCACCTCCAGCATAGTAGGAGTCATCGTCGACGGTGGCGTCTGGCTCCTGGACTCTAGCATCTGGTTGTGACAACCAGAAAGAAAGGAAAGGGGGAAAAGGGGGGGAGAAAGCAACCGTAAGTACTCATCCAAAGTACTCGCAAGCAAGTAACTACACTACATATGCATGGGTATATGTGTAAGGAGGCCATATCAGTGGACTGAACTGCAGAATGCCAGAATAAGAGGGGGATAGCTAGCCCTATCGAAGACTACGCTTCTGGCAGCCTCCGTCTCGCAGCACGTAGAAGAGAGTAGATTGAAGTCCTCCAAGTAGCATCTCCAAGTAGCATCTCCAAGTAGCCTCTCTAGTAGCATCGCATAGCATAATCCTACCCGGCGATCCTCCCCTCGTCGCCCTGTGGAAAAGCGATCACCAGGTTGTCTGTGGAACTTGGAAGGGTGTGTTTTATTAAGTATCCGGTTCTAGTTGTCATAAGGTCAAGGTACAACTCCAAGTCGTCCTGTTACCGAAGATCACGACTATTCGAATAGATTAACTTCCCTGCAGGGGTGCACCAACTTACCCAACACGCTTGATCCCATTTGGCCGGACACACTTTCCTAGGTCATGCCCGGCCTCGGAAGATCAACACGTCGCAGCCCCACCTAGGCAAAACAGAGAGGCCATCACACCGGTCTAAACCTAAAGCGCACAGGGGTCTGGGCCCATCGCCCATAGCACACCTGCACGTTGCGAGGTCGGCCGGAAGCAGACCTAGCCTAGCAGGCATTCTAGTCCAATCCGGCGCGCGCCGCTCCGTCGCTGACGTCTGAAGTGCTTCGGTTGATACCACGACGCTGGGATACCCATAACTACTCCCACGTAGATGGTTAGTGCGTATAGGCTCGTAGCCAACTCAGATCAAATACCAAGATCTCGTTAAGCGTGTTAAATATCCGCGAACGCCGAACAGGGCCAGGCCCACCTCTCTCCTAGGCGGTCTCAACCTGCCCTGTCGCTCCGCCACAAAGATCCACACAGAGGGCCGTCGGGACAAAGGTCCTTTCAGCCCCCAATCCGTGAATCACTCGCGGGTACTCTTCGAGCTGACCCGACTTTAGTCACCATCTGTATAGTATGTATGTATGTATAGTATATACCCGTGATCACCTCCCGAGTGATCACGACCCAATAGTATAGCAAGGCAGACCAACAAGAATGTAGGGCCAATAATGATAAACTAGCATCCTATACTAAGTATTTAGGATTGCAGATAAGGTATCAACAGATGTAGCAACAATGTCAGGCTATGCATCAGAATAGGATTAACGGAAAGCAGTAACATGCTACACTACTCTAATGCAAGCAGTATAGAGAAGAGTAGGCGATATCTGGTGATCAAGGGGGGGGGGGGCTTGCCTGGTTGCTCTGGCAA
>NC_041381.1:400169500-400192135 GCF_002162155.2 Triticum dicoccoides
GTCAACACCGTAGTCGTACTGGGTAGTAGCGGCGTCGGTCTCGGTGTCTAGCGGAAGAAGAGGGGGAAGAAACAATAAATATAGATCAAGCATAGCATCACAAAGCGTAACATGGCAATGTGCTGTGCTGAGTGTGACCTAATGCATGGCTACACGATATAGGTGAAGGGGGGATTCAACCGGGAATGTTTTCCCGGTTCCGGACATGTGTTAGACAAATGACCGGAGGGGGAATGTCCCATGTTCAGCATGCTAGGGGCATGTGACAGATGAACGGACCGCGTATTCAGATTCGTTGGATTTTTTTGAGCAACTTTCATGTAGAAAACATTTTCATCTGAGTTATGTATTATTTTAAATGATTTTTTGAAGTTTAAAACATTTTCCTAAAATTCCTGGAATTAATAATAATTCGAAAATAAAAGATTAAAAGCTATGGGTACACAGGAAAAGTATCCAGAATGTTGCTTATCTGGCTGACAGGTGGGGTCATTGACTGAGTTGACCCGGTCAAAAGTTGACTGGTCAAAAGGGGAATAGTATTTGGGTCCCACTTGTCATTGTCTCTAGCTTTATTAGATTAACCAAATTTTGTTTAAATTACAGTGGGGCCCTTCTGTCATGGAGTCATTAACTTAACAGAGATTAGTTAACTGAAATTAATTGTTTTTTTAACTAGCATTTAGCGGTTAGTTAAACCGGTCGGGCCCACGCGTCAGTGGGTCAACCCACTGGCTAAACGTGTGTGCGCGCGTGCCCGCCGGCGAGCATAGAAAACGGCGGCGGGGTTCAGGACTCGCCGTCCGGTGTGGCCAAACCGCACGCGGTTGGCCACGTCGAACATGGGGTCGAGCCGCGTCCAGGGGCGATGAAGGGAGGCGCGGGGGTGGCCGAGCGCGTCGAGGACGACAATGCCCAGCGGCAGTTGTAGGCCGCGCTCGGTACCGCAGTCCTGTGGGACGCAGAGGCGAGCGTGCGCGGGGTTGTGCGAGTGGTGTGGCCGGGTCGCGTAGCACGAGCGGCGACCACGGGGAAGTACGGGAGCAGAGAGGGGGAAGGAGAGGGGAGGCGCAGCAGGCGCGGCGGCTCACCGTGAAGCTGTAGGGAGGGGCAGTGGGCTCAAGGCGGCTTGGGGTGGTCCGGCAAGGGAGAGGACGAGGCGGACGACGGCGACGGGGGCGAGGCAGTCCGGCGACGGCACGGTCGCGGATGAGGCGGCGTCAGCGCGGTCGGCGACATCGGAGCCGCATCCCCCCTGATCTAGACGGGATCGAGCAGAGGAGGGGGGGTCCAACGATGGGGCGGCAGGTGATGGAGGCAGCGGGGCGGGGTGGCGTCAGTGAGGCCCAGGCGCTCCGGGCGGCGAGCGTGTCGGGGTCGATGGGGTCGGGGCGCCGTTGGAGAAGCAGGCCAGTGGGGGAGCGCTCTGGCATCCAACGGCGAGGCGGCGTCGGGCGGCGGCGAGCACTGGGCGTCGGGGTCGACGGGATCGGGGCCGATCCCGATCCAGATCGGTGGGGGGAGAAGGGGATCGAGGGGGGAGTGGAGTTCGTGCGGGAGCAGTGGGGGTGGACCGGGCTAGGGTTCGGTCGCTCGGGGAGATAAGGGGGAATGGGGTGGGCCTCCTGGTGGCCTCGATGCCCAGTTGGGCCGAATGGCCCAGGGGGAGGGGGGCTTTGCTTTTTTTTCTTTCTTTGGTTTCGATTTTCCCTTTTTCTGTTTTATTTATTTAGCTACTGTTATGTACTTAGTGTAGGTACTAAAAGATTTTAGTTAAAGTTGAAACTCCTCACATAATTACCTACTGATATTTTGGGCATTGTCCGAAAGGTTTGGTGGGTTATTTGGAATTGTTTGAAAATAAGTTCACATTTTAAAAGGCATAAAAGGTGTTGTATGACCACTTTAATTATTTCCAGGGGAGATTTAAAAATCCATTTAATGTTAGATCCTCCAGGTTAATTACCTAGTGAATATTCGCAAATGACCGAACATTTTTGTTTTACCGGTTGAAGAAATAATAATTTGACTTTATTTTAACTTTGAATTTGTTGGGTTTGGATCAAAGTGAGGTTTAGCAAATTAACTGCGATGACATGGCAACATTAGGAGGGGATTACTGTAGCTTAAATACCCGGGCGTCACAAATCTCCTCCACTACAAGAAATCTCGTCCCGAGATTTAAGAGGTAGTGAAAGGGGGGAAGGTTTTGTTACGAATCTAGCGGGTCTTCTCATTCTCGCTTGCTCTTTCGAAGAGGTTGATCCCTTTCGTTGTTGTCTTCATTTCTCTGCTTCAAGTCACCATGATCAAGTCATCATCCTTTCTTTGAAATCTCCAACGTACTTACGAATAGGTAAGGGGCAGCTTGTCTACGACAGAATGCTTATGAGGAAAAACAATTTGGGGTTAACCCATGAATGAGCACAAGATTATCTCTCGAGTTGAACATATAAAAATACATCGAGAGTAAGGTACGAAGGTACAATAAGAGGTTCCCAGCGGATAGATAGTTGCTCGAAGCCTGAACCAGAGTGAGAAAGGGGTTCAGAGGTAAGTATTGCGTCTGATACCAGAACAGATTGCTAGGCATGTAGCCCATGAATTACATGCGAAGTCAAGCTCGAGGAATAACTTTGACAACAGGGTGTGTACAGGAGAGTCAGGTTTCGATCCTGTGGAACTTGTGGGTTATGGGCCCACCATGTGGGTTGAAAGTAGGAAGGGTGGTGACATCTTGCACGGTCATGATAGCAAGGCATGTTAGAGGGTAGCCGGTCAGTTATGTTGACTGCATCGTTGGTACCAAGGGCGACGGACGAAGAGAACTATTTTCCTGCTCGTTGAACGAGGCGGACCAATAGGCAAAGTTCTCATCCATCGTTGGTTACCGGAATGCTATCGACAAATGCAACAGGGTCTTACTGACATGGTTGTACACCAAGGTGTTTACTAAAGCAGAAGAACGTTACTGCTTAGATCATATGGATCACAAGGAAGGTTAAACAAATAAATGGAAAGGAAAATGTGTTTAAACACATATTTCAGGGGTATATCCTTCCCAAGGACAAGTAGAGCATGATATCCATGAGATGATATAATGTAGAGAACCCTTTAGGTAAGGGGAGAGAAATTTTATGACATTACCCATGCAACGGTGTTTGGATAATTGAGCAAGAAACATTTAGCATTGGGCTTCAAATGTTCTTGTTGAAAATCAGAGTACCATAGACATGCTTCGAGATAGCATTGACATGGTCATCAGGTGAAGATCAAACTTTGGAAACACAAAGGATCCATCGGAAACAACTTATAGGAAAGTCCTACAATTTCCTCATGGAAGAATGGATAGCCTTGCTGAAAAGGATTCTATAACAATAGGGCCTCGAGCCAGGTGTGCTAGGCATGACATCACCTTACCGGGTCATATAAAGACCAATGTTATAACTCTTGAAATATGTTCCAACTATCATATCTGACCAAGATTCAGATTTGATTGGTGTCAGGACACCTCAGACTCAGGATGCCTGACATGAAAAAGGTGCGACACAATTTGACGGGACGGCGTTGCAAGATACTCGAGGAATGAACTATGGAAGCAAGTTTCGAATCATGAGTTCATCACTAAACCAAGGAGAGGATGAGGGGGTGGCTGATGAACTCAGCGACAATCCATCGAGAGTCCCAAAAGATGTATTTCCAAAATTAGGTGAACAAGGAGATAACAACTATCAGATCAAAAGATTTAATGATATATGCTCAAGGAAACCATACACATTGAAGCGTTGATTGAAAGGTGCACCGGAAATATGGGCTGGATGCACGACTAATACCAGAGTGGTGATTCAGCAACCAACACACCAAGTTGGATTTATTGTCCATTAACTCCGAAGCAATAAGGTTGCTAAGAATACTGTAGTCTCACAGCAGAGTTCATTTACTGGTATTCCGGTTAGAAGCAACACGAGGACCAAAAAGAAGGGTGATGGCGAGAGGGCATCACAATACCCAGAATTCTTAAGAGGTGGAGTAATCCTTGCAACATCCTTGACATAAGGGACAATAATACTTCAAGGTAGAACATAACACAAACTGAATCGCAAGTTGCATCCTTAACAAGAACAAGTTTGTGATGAAAGGAAGGTAAATATGTTGTCGATGGTAACTCAAATTACCAAGGGACGAGGATGGCACTTACCATCATGAATTCAATTGATGCCCAGGAAGGATTCAAAATGTTGATGATGATCCCGGCAACTGTGTCGAGAGGTTTCAAGAAGGTGTAACCGCTCGGCGATGACATCAAGTCAAAGGAATGTCGAAGCGAAAGGTTATTGGAACCATGAGTACGACACAAACTCAAAATCAAGCTTGTTGTTCAAGGCGAAATGCTATGACAAGGAAAATCGATGTAAGCTTAGGTCATCGTCGAAAGTGGTGCTCCGGGAATAAGGACCATGTAGCATAGTTAAAAAGTTGCACGATAAGGATATAGCCGATCAGGCTAGGAATGGCTTGATCGGGTACAAACTCGTACTTAAAGAAGATTACTAAGAGTAGTTGAACCGTAGTGCGGACTCGGTTCAGTTATTGGTGTCTTTGAGTGTTTCATAACTCAAAATCCATGAAAAATTGTAATCAGTGAGAATGTAGTACTTGATGAAGAACTCATAAGAAGTTATGCAGTTCCAAGATAATCTCGAGATACCAGGGGGGTATTACTCGACGACAGTCCAAAGTAGAGCTTGGACTGGGGTATTGCTCTATAGAAGGTAAGTGCTTAAACATGCACGAGAAATGGTATTTAAAGGAGATCATGGTCGAAACCACGATTGCAAAGGATCAATTCACAGATACCAGATGATATTTGTTAAGGAAATGGTTATTATTTCAAGAAGCTTCCATGATAGGATCTACATCGTGCCCATGGGCATGAACACAAAGTTCATGGTCGACTCCCACTTCGTCAATGCATAACCTTCCATTCACCTCTCGTATTTCAAAAATAACATTAGTTCTTGAAAGTTTTACCTGATGCAATACCAGATAAGTATGACTCGTGAAAACTTTCGAGTCCACACATATTAAGGAAGGCATAGGTTCAACCCGTCAGGGTATCGTGGAAGCATATACCACAAGCTTCAATAGTAAATACCACCAGCTCGAAAGCAGAGCATGGTTGGCCAAGCAGATGATACAATTTACCAAAGGGACTATGTATCAGGGGAAGAACTCACAAGGTGATTGAATATGAAGGACACTGTCGGATAACAATCCAACAATGGATCGAGTGATCCACAACGGAGTTGATGTGAGTATCGATACTCCATCAGAGGAAGAAAGAATGCACGAGCATCATATTATAGAACATCAGAATAATTTGATGCTTAGATAACAAAGGAATTATGATTTCCAAATCAAAGGATCAGAAGCAGACGCTCTGATCAAGGATGGATAAGTTGTATAGACCAGAGGCACAATTGACGTCAAATAGTTTGGTCGAGAACCAGCTCATTTTCAAAATTGACGTCTGAGCCGGTGTCACATCCTTAGCTTCTGGTAATGCTCTAGGCTAGCTTCATGTGTGCATCATGTCTATATTCCGAAAGTTGAAATGAGGAAATTGAAAGCCTCGGAAATCATTTTAATAAAGGGGCAAGAAACCCTAAAATTGCAATCAGTAAATCCAAAATGCCCTAGAAATAGCTCTGACAATTTTGGCAAGAGTTATAAATCAAACTAAAATTTTGGGACATTTCTAAGGAATTATTTGGGCTCTGATTTTAAATCAATATTTTATTTGAATTTGGAGTTATATTCATAATATATAATGAATATATTTTCAAATGCCCTGAGATATTTTACGTTTATGAGGAGTAGACCTTAAGTGACATAAAATTATCCAGGGGAGTTTTGGCACTGTTTTCAAATTTGTTTGAATTTGAATTCAGTGGCAATTAAATAGAAAACAGAACAGAAATATAAAAAAAAAAGAGAGAAGCCCAGCCACTTACCTGGCGCCCACTTACCTGGCCCAGCTCCTCCAGCCGGCCCAGCCCACCGCCGCCTCCCTCCCCTGTCGTCTTCCTCCCTGCCAGGAGGACGGGCACGCGCCCGGCGCGCGCGGCCACGCGCCCCGGCCACCTCCTCCCTGCCTGGCTGCCTCCTCCTCCCCCTGGACGTCTCCCGAGCGCCACGCCCTCGCCCTCGACCCTCTCTCACTCTCCCGTGTCTCTCCCTCCGTCCCTATCCCCCTCTGCTCCCTCTCCCTTCCGCGACCGAACGGAGCTCGTCGCCGCCGCTCGCCGTAGCCACGCCTACCGGCCACTCCACGCCTCGCAGACGCTCCGGAAAGCTCCGCCTCGTCTCCCTCTTCATCCTCACCCAGACGAAAGGCGCCGGAAGCCCCTGGATGCCGCTAGCTCCGCCGTTCCCCTCCTCGGCCACCGAGGATCGCCGTTGTCAAATTCGTCGCCGTTCGGCCTTCCCCGAGCTCGCCGTCCATCTCTTCGGGATCCACGTGAGCTCCTCCGTCGTTTCCCCCTCCCCGCTTAGTCGCGCTCGCCCTCTAGCTGTCGTCTCCACCATGGTCGAACCTTCACCGCCGCCCGCACTCGTCACCTGTGATGCTCCGGTGACCATTTGGTCCCGGGCATGCGCCCAACGCGCTCCCCGCATCGCGTAGAGCCTCCGTGGCACTTCGCCGCGCTTGTTTGCGCACCGCAGCCCCATCCCCACTTGCACCCGAGCTTCGGCCGCCGCCGAGCTCGTCGCCGGCACCACTCCGGCCACTCCCCGGCCGCGCCACCACCACAGTTGGATGCGGACGAGCGTCCGCATCCCGAAGTTGTGCTCTGCGCGCCAAACTGAGCCCCGTGGGCAAAACCCGAGGCTCGCCACCGCGGCTGGCCTCGCCGGCGTCAAGCCGCCGGTGGGTTTGACCCACGTTGACCACGGCGGGACCCCCCCTGTGTCCATGACAGGTGGGGCCGGCCTGTTAATTAGGTTAGGATTAGTGTTAACTAAAAATTAGTTAGACTAATTACACTGACACGCGGGACCCACTGTCAGGTTTGACCGGACAGTGACCTGTTGACCTGCTGACGTCACTATGAGGTCATGCTGACGCAATAATTCCTTTCTGGAATTTAAATAAATCTTAAATGATTTAATATTTTCAGAAAATGTCCACAACTTCTAAAATTCATAGAAATTCAACCGTAACTCAGAATGAAATAATTTATATATGAAAAATGATTAGAAAAATATGAAGAATATGTTTATGCCATGATCATGCATATTTGAACAAGTTAACCTCACTGAATAGGATGAATCATGATTAGGGTAATTTGTGAAAGGACACTTGGAGTTGGAGTTTAACCTTGTTTGAATTCCACTTCAATTAATTTGGCTTACAGCTGCATTAGCTCAAAACACCAGCATATCGCCATGTCATGAGCATGCATCATATTGTGCATTGCATTAATTGTGTTCTTTCTTGTTTGCCGGTATTTGTCCCCTCTCAGTAGACGATGTTCCGACGATTGTTCGATGACACCGATGAAGAACTATATTATCTTCAGAAGTGCCAGGCAAGCAAAACCCCCTTGTTCATTTCGATACAATCCCACTCTCTCGCTCCTGCTCTCTTTTACTGCATTAGGACAACAACGATTCATCTGTTACTTGCTGCGGTAGCTGAACCCCTTTATCCTCTGCATGACCTGTCATTCCACAGTAAATAGATGAAACCCACTAGCATGAGTAGGAGTTGTTTGAGCCCTGTTGTGCCTACTCATTCATGCTTGTTTGTCATGCCTGCTACTGCTTAGAGTTGAGTCAGGTCTGATTCATCGGGGATGAATTAGAGGTGTGTGATTATGTCCTACTGTGCGTGAGCTAAGTGTGTGAACACGATTTGGTAAAGGTAGAGGTGAGAGGCCATGTAGGAGTACATGGTGGGTTGTCTCATTGCAGCCGTCCTCAGGAACTGAGTTCTGTGTTTGTGATCCATGATTCAGCTACTACCATGCATTGGGCCCGAAACCAATGGACCCTCTCGGCTTCTTAATCATCCTTGTCCTCTGTCCAGGAGTTGCAAGTAGTTTCTGGTATTTGTAGTATGCTGGAGGCCGTGCGCAGCGCTGACCGTAGGGGTGGGCTGTGATGCGGTAGGCACGTGGCACGGTGTATCGGGCGCCCGTTTGGTGTCTCGGGAACCCTGTTCACATCGTTTGGGGCTGTGAGCGAAACTCCGGCCGGATCTCCTCATGGATGGAACCCGAATAGGCGATAAACCTGGACTAGAGACTCGAGTGTTTAGGCAGGCCGTGGCCGACACCCACGTTGGGCTTCCGCTTGAAGGTTGCCGAGTACATGTCGTGTAAACGACGGTAAGTGGTGAGAGCGTGTGTGAAGAAGTACACCCCTGCAGGGTTAACATCATCTATTCGAATAGCCGTGTCCGCGGAAAAGGACTTCTGGGTTGCTTATATCAGTTCATAGACAAGTGAAAGTGGATACTATAAAATACGCAAGATAAGCGTGAGTGCTATGGATGGCGTTCTCGTAGGGAGATGGGAGCGGATCCATAGTGGTGTATTGATATGGTGAATATGTGGACTCGTGTGTGCCACCTCAAAAAGAGTTGCTTGCAGACGTAGTTTAGGTTAGCCACCGAGTCAAAGCTGGCTTGCTGCAGTTAAACCCCACCATCCCCTTTGTTGATAATGATGCATATGTAGTTAGTTCTGATGTAAGTCTTGCTGGGTACATTTGTACTCACGTTGCTTAATTTATGTTTTTGCAGAGAGACTTCAGTCTCACTAGTAGTTCCACGTGGACCTCGATGTTTAGCTTGTTACCTCAGCTACGATCTTGTGCCCTCGGCAGGATCCGGTAGATTGTCAGGCTTCTCAGCCTTTTTCATTTATAATTGTCTGTACTCAGACATGTTAAGCTTCCGCATGTACTTTGACTTGTATGCTCTGATTGTTGGGTCATGAGACCCATGTTTGTAATATCTCGCTCCTCGGAGCCTAATGAATAAATATTTGAGTCATAGAGTCATGTTGTGATGCCATGTTGTATTTGCACATATCGAGCATATTGTGTGTTTGTTATTGAAATGCTTGGTATGTGTGGGATCTGGCTATCTAGTTGTTTATCCTTAGTAGCCTCTCTTATCGGGAAATGTCTCCTAGTGCTTCCACTGAGCCATGGTAGCTTGCTACTGCTCCGGAACACTTAGGCTGGCCGGCATGTGTCCTTCTTCGTTCCTGTGTCTGTCCCTTCGGGGAAATGTCACGCGATGAATACCGGAGTCCTGTTAGCCCGCTACAGCCCGGTTCACCGGAGTCCTGCTAGCCCAGTGCTACAGCCTGGATTCACTCGCTGATGACCGACACGTTCGATGCTGGGTCATGGATGCCTGTCCCTGTAAGTTTGTGCCACTTTGGGTTTACGACTAGCCATGTCAGCCCGGGCTCCTTATCATATGGATGCTAGCGACACTATCATATACGTGTGCCAAAAGACGCAAACGGTCCCGGGCAAAGGTAAGGCGACACCCGTGGAAATACCGTGCGTGAGGCCGCAAAGTGATATGAGGTGTTACATGCTAGATCGATGTGGCATTGAGTCGGGGTCCTGACAGCGTTGGTATCAGAGCTTGACTGCCTGTAGGATTACCAAGCCAAACTGGTCGAAGTTGAGTCTAGAAATTCTTTAGTTACATAAGGGAATTGATTGTGGGATGGAACGTAAGGCTCTTTTTACTCCTTATACCTTATGCCCTTCTGATCTGAGTCATCTTATCTTTCCTACGGGGATTAAGAACTAGGCTATCTCTTCTTTCTATCAGGATCACGTGTTACTTATTCGTAGACTTATAAGATTGTTGGACTTAAGCCTCGTTTCAGTTCCTATTACTTCCGTATGTTAATTATTGATCTCGAAACCCTGATATTGTGCATCTGAGTGGTTATGCCACCATTTTTGTGAATGTCTCAAATCTTTTCTGAGCATTTACAGCCGTTATGCTGTCCGAGTCATCCCAGGTTTCTAAATAGTCTGATGCATTTGCAAAATCCTTTCCCTCTGGTTTCGATGTTCCTTTATGCCAGCTCAATCACACTAATTGTTGAGTTGAGGTATTCTATTGCCTTGACATTTATGTTGGAGTTATTATTATGACCCTAGGTGTCTCAGGGGATCATGTAGTGGTCTAGCCATGATTTGTGTCCTAGTGTGATGATTCTGGCCTTATTCTCGAAAGCATCTTGTGATGCTACTTAGTAGTAGGTATTCTATTCCTGGGTTTTGAACCCGAGATTCACCCTACCTACATCATGCTGATAGTGTTGCTAGTTCCTTTAGGATATTAGTAACCTTTGCGATAGTCCTTGAAGTCCGTGGTATCTTCTTCTTCCAAATACCATGAACTACTTATGGCAGAAGTTCCTCGTTGAACTGAACGATCACAACCAGAATGCTCTTGATGAGTTCTCCATTTTATATTGCGACTCTGCCAGTCCTACCTTTCCGCATGGGTTATCCGGAAGAAATGTTGAACTTGGTTCGACATACTAATCTATGCATCCACAACTCAGAAAGTTATATGTTCCTTTGAGTTGTCCCTCTTTAGTTGTCTACCGACCTTCTCTATCAATTGATAGTCAAGAGTATGTATGCATTCATTCATCGATGCCTATTATTCTTGTGGTCCGTCAAGCCATTCTATTCTGGAATGACTAGGAGAAACAAACTCCAGTACCTCATCCATATCTAGGATTGGGTCAAAGTAGTTGTATTCCGCAGATCAAATGCCAATCCAGCTTTTGGTTCTGTTCTACCTTGGAGTATTACCCCCTTTATGTCAGAATTGTCATGAGAACGGCACCAACTCTCATGAATTTTGACACAGTGATACTTCTCTCCATCATTATTCATTTCTCGGTTCCCGTGTTGATGCAACCGGAATATCGACAAATGAATTGTGATGTGTGAAATCAATACTCCCAGCAACCTCGTTGCTTGGTAGTTAAAGGATAATAATTTCATTCTTAGCGTGTTGGTTTTTGAATCAACCTTCTAAGACTGATCGTGCTATCTAGTCCTTATTTCGGTGCACCCTTCGATTGATGAGTTAGGATCTTGTCAAGTCCTCACTCATTTGATCATATCGTCTTGCCCTCAAAAGCGAGATTTTTCTCGAGCTTAGTAACACATCGGTGGTTCGTGACTTTCCAAATATCTTCTTGGAAGTGTTACCGGGTTGTTTCCTGACTGTTATGTTGAACTCATGATCAAGTTGGTTTCTTGTGAACCACCTTCTCTCCAAGAATCGGTGTTAGATATCCCTGAGCTAGTTGGTTAAGCTAGACAACAACTTGGAGAATTGGAAGATAAAAGCTTGCCTAACTTAGTTCGTTCCAAAGGGATATTCTTGTGTAGAGTGTGTTGAAGAAAGATGATATCTTCATCGATTGGTCCCTCTGATCAGTTGCTGGACTTATTTTCTTACCCAAACCTTTGATTGAGTATGGGCTATCGTCAAATCAAATCAGAACCAACGATATTCGTAATGTTGTCTTACTCGTGGTTTTTCCTCGAGCACACACCATTATATTCTTTGGTCTAACCAATGCTATCACCGTGTTCACTTAACTATGGAATTCCTTTTAAAAGGGAACCCGGATGAATTGTTGTTGAGCCCATTGACAACATCCTTATCTCCTCCATGATTTTGTTGAACATTAAGCTAGTGTTGGAAACTTGTGTAAGCATTTTCTTCATGCCCCGTTCAGGAAGTATATGTTTGGATGAAAGAAGTGACTTCCTTTGATTCACGTGCATTTGATGTAAGTTGCCGTCGTGAATTCGAGGAAGATTGTTTTGTTTCCTTTGGAATCATCCCAAATCAGTCATGCACACGTGCGAAGTATTCTGTAGTCTGGAGACTTGCAACCTTCATTCTATATGTGTCCCTAGCACACTAAGCCACTGATTGACTTGTTCAAGGAAAAGAAGTCTATGCTTGGGATCTAATCCATGGACTTGCGTAAAGACTTCGATATCCTTGATTATGGTTCCCCACCTGAACTCGGTAGTGTTTAATTATAAGACTACTACGTGGCCATGCTTGTCTGGGACAACGTGATCACATGTTAGTAGCAGAACCAGCTCATGTTTGGAGCTTGCTATCGTAGTTCATTCCCGAGAATCTTCTTCCTAGACTCGATGAGTCTGGAATATCCTGACACCAACCAGATCTGAATCTCAGGCAGATATGATGGTTTGGAACATTTCCCAAAAACTATAATATCGGTCCCTCGGAAACCGGTAAAGTGGATGTTGTGGCCAACACACCCAGCCGGAAGACCTGTTATTATAATATCTTGATTGAGGAAGTTGGCCACCTCCCCATAAGGATCTCGTAGAACTTATTCTAGTAGTTGTTCCTTATGGATTTTTGTGCTCCCGAAGTCCGACCTTTTTACTTGATGTTCTAGATATCAAACCATATCTATGGGTGGATTACGCTAGCACATCAAGGAGAACATTAGAAGCGGAGTGCTAAATGTCTCTCGGTCGATCATCCAGATTTTATTTGCTTGGCCTCGCTAAGGTTAAATCTGAGAAAGTGTTATCCTCCTTTGCATCTGCATCGTCCATCGCTATTCATCATGGTAGTATGTTGTGTTGTCAGCACCCTTGACGCGGTTGTTGATAAAACCTTGATGATTGTGGAAATGCTCAAGTTCTTGAGAGCATGCACAAGCGCTACGTGTTATCATCGGCACTAACTCGGATTCCTCTCAGTTTCCTCGACAATGCTATGACCCTTTCAAACAGTGAATTCACTCTCTATTGTTGGGTTCTTCCCCCAGTTACCAGAATCATTCCCAGCATTTGCATTTTGTCCCCAGCTTGCACCGCCAATGTGCCATTCTACCATGGGTCTCTTCCATTTCCGGTGGTAAGCAAATTCATCCATTACGTTGTCTTCAACAAGGTAATCCACATCATCCAAGTCCGAGTATGCCATTCTACCGACCCCCTCCAAACGATCGCTCGAGATTTTCCTTAAGCTGGTATAAAGAGTTTCAATGATCTTTGAATCAAAGGTAATTCTTTTGCCACTTAAGGGGATATTTCTACGAGTCACCTTCCCTAAGGTGCATCATTATGGTATCATGGCAATTCAACTCCTCGCTACATTGACAACCGATCACCACATTCTTAAGTCTGGAATTGTTGTCTACCTAGTGAACCTTTGTCATCTGCTCCACTCCATCCCTCTAGAGGTGTGCTTCGTCTCTCAGCTCGAGAGATGTTGCTATGTCTCATTCCGAGAGTTAATCCTGAGTTGTTCGACCTTCGAGAAGATTGATCCTTCTAGAGTTCCCTTCTCCCCTCGTTGTCATGTTGGTTGGAGTTCTCGGAGCAAGACATCAAGATAATGATGGTGATCAAATCAACACTCTTATGGAATGCACCCTGGATCGTGAAGATTATACTAGTTTGCGTTTCCCCTTCGTCTTACCCTACACTTGAATCTCGGGTCGAGATTCTTGTTTAGTGGGGGTGAGTTGTCACATCCCTAGCTTCTGGTAATGCTCTAGGCTAGCTTCATGTGTGCATCATGTCTATATTCCGAAAGTTGAAATGAGCAAATTGAAAGCCTCGGAAATCATTCTAATAAAGCGGCAAGAAACCCTAAAATTGCAATCAGTAAATCCAAAATGCCCTAGAAATAGCTCTGACAATTTTGGCAAGAGTTATAAATCAAACCAAAATTTTGGGACATTTCTAAGGAATTATTTGGGCTCTGATTTTAAATCAATATTTTATTTGAATTTGGAGTTATATTCATAATATATAATGAATATATTTTCAAATGCCCTGAGATATTTTATGTTTATGAGGAGTAGACCTTAAGTGACATAAAATTATCCAGGGGAGTTTTGGCACTGTTTTCAAATTTGTTTGAATTTGAATTCAGTGGCGATTAAATAGAAAACAGAACAGAAATATATAAAAAAAAGAGAAGCCTAGCCACTTACCTGGCGCCCACTTACCTGGCCCAGCTCCTCCAGCCGGCCCAGCCCACCGCCGCCTCCCTCCCCTGTCGTCTTCCTCCCTTCCAGGAGGACGGGCACGCGCCCGGCGCGCGCGGCCACGCGCCCCGGCCACCTCCTCCCTGCCTGGCTGCCTCCTCCTCCCCCTGGACGTCTCCCGAGCGCCACGCACTCGCCCTCGACCCTCTCTCACTCTCCCGTGTCTCTCCCTCCGTCCCTATCCCCCTCTGCTCCCTCTCCCTTCTGCGACCGAACGGAGCTCGTCGCCGCCGCTCGCCGTAGCCACGCCTACCGGCCACCCCACGCCTCGCAGACGCTCCGGAAAGCTCCGCCTCGTCTCCCTCTTCATCCTCACCTAGACGAAAGGCGCCGGAAGCCCCTGGATGCCGCTAGCTCCGCCGTTCCCCTCCTCGGCCACCGAGGATCGCCGTCGTCAAATTCGTCGCCGTTCGGCCTTCCCCGAGCTCGCCGTCCATCTCTTCGGGATCCACGTGAGCTCCTCCGTCGTTTCCCCCTCCCCGCTTAGTCGCGCTCGCCCTCTAGCTGTCGTCTCCACCATGGCCGAACCTTCGCCGCCGCCCGCACTCGTCGCCGGTGATGCTCCGGTGACCATTTGGTCCCGGGCATGCGCCCAACGCGCTCCCCGCATCGCGTAGAGCCTCCGTGGCACTTCGCCGCGCTTGTTTGCGCACCGCAGCCCCATCCCCACTTGCACCCGAGCTTCGGCCGCCGCCGAGCTCGTCGCCGGCACCACTCCGGCCACTCCCCGGCCGCGCCACCACCATAGTTGGATGCGGACGAGCGTCCGCATCCCGAAGCTGTGCTCCGCGCGCCAAACCGAGCCCCGTGGGCAAAACCCGAGGCTCGCCACCGCGGCTGGCCTCGCCGGCGTCAAGCCGCCGGTGGGTTTGACCCACGGTGACCACGGCGGGACCCCCCCCTGTGTCCATGACAGGTGGGGCCGGCCTGTTAATTAGGTTAGGATTAGTGTTAACTAAAAATTAGTTAGACTAATTACACTGACACGCGGGACCCACTGTCAGGTTTGACCGGACAGTGACCTGTTGACCTGCTGACGTCACTATGAGGTCATGCTGACGCAATAATTCCTTTCTGGAATTTAAATAAATCTTAAATGATTTAATATTTTCAGAAAATGTCCACAACTTCTAAAATTCATAGAAATTCAACCGTAACTCAGAATGAAATAATTTATATATGAAAAATGATCAGAAAAATATGAAGAATCTGTTTATGCCGTGATCATGCATATTTGAACAAGTTAACCTCACTGAATAGGATGAATCATGATTAGGGTAATTTGTGAAAGGACACTTGGAGTTGGAGTTTAACCTTGTTTGAATTCCACTTCAATTAATTTGGCTTACAGCTGCATTAGCTCAAAACACCAGCATATCGCCATGTCATGAGCATGCATCATATTGTGCATTGCATTGATTGTGTTCTTTCTTGTTTGCCGGTATTTGTCCCCTCTCAGTAGACGACGTTCCGATGATTGTTCGATGACACCGATGAAGAACTATATTATCTTCAGAAGTGCCAGGCAAGCAAAACCCCCTTGTTCATTCTGATACAATCCCACTCTCTCGCTCCTGCTCTCTTTTACTGCATTAGGACAACAACGATTCATCTGTTACTTGCTGCGGTAGCTGAACCCCTTTATCCTCTACATGACCTGTCATTCCATAGTAAATAGATGAAACCCACTAGCATGAGTAGGAGTTGTTTGAGCCCTGTTGTGCCTACTCATTCATGCTTGTTTGTCATGCCTGCTACTGCTTAGAGTTGAGTCAGGTCTGATTCATCGGGGATGAATCAGAGGTGTGTGATAATGTCCTACTGTGCGTGAGCTAAGTGTGTGAACACGATTTGGTAAAGGTAGCGGTGAGAGGCCATGTAGGAGTACATGGTGGGTTGTCTCATTGCAGCCGTCCTCAGGAACTGAGTTCTATGTTTGTGATCCATGATTCAGCTACTACCACCCATTGGGCCCGAAACCAATGGACCCTCTCGGCTTCTTAATCACCCTTGTCCTCTGTCCAAGAGTTGCAAGTAGTTTCTGGTGTTTGTAGTATGCTGCAGGCCGTGCGCAGCGCTGACCGTAGGGGTGGGCTGTGATGCGGTAGGCACGTGGCACGGTGTACCGGGCGCCCGTTTGGTGTCTCGGGAACCCTGTTCACATCGTTTGGGGCTGTGAGCGAAACTTCGGCCGGATCTCCTCATGGATGGAACCCGAATAGGCGATAAACCTGGACTAGAGACTCGAGTGTTTAGGCAGGCCATGGCCGACACCCACGTTGGGCTTCCGCTTGAAGGTTGCCGAGTACATGTCGTGTAAACGACGGTAAGTGGTGAGAGCGTGTGTGAAGAAGTACACCCCTGCAGGGTTAACATCATCTATTCGAATAGCCGTGTCCGCGGAAAAGGACTTCTGGGTTGCTTATATCAGTTCATAGACAAGTGAAAGTGGATACTATAAAATACGCAAGATAAGCGTGAGTGCTATGGATGGCGTTCTCGTAGGGAGACGGGAGCGGATCCATAGTGGTGTATTGATATGGTGAATATGTGGACTCGTGTGCGCCACCTCAAAAAGAGTTGCTTGCAGACGTAGTTTAGGTTAGCCACCGAGTCAAAGCTGGCTTGCTGCAGTTAAACCCCACCATCCCCTTTGTTGATAATGATGCATATGTAGTTAGTTCTGATGTAAGTCTTGCTGGGTACATTTGTACTCATGTTGCTTAATTTATGTTTTTGCAGAGAGACTTCAGTCTCACTAGTAGTTCCACGTGGACCTCGATGTTTAGCTTGTTACCTCAGCTACGATCTTGTGCCCTCGGCAGGATCTGGTAGATAGTCAGGCTTCTCAGCCTTTTTCATTTATAATTGTCTGTACTCAGACATGTTAAGCTTCCGCATGTACTTTGACTTGTATGCTCTGATTGTTGGGTCATGAGACCCATGTTTGTAATATCTCGCTCCTCGGAGCCTAATGAATAAATATTTGAGTCGTAGAGTCATGTTGTGATGCCATGTTGTATTTGCACATATCGAGCATATTGTGTGTTTGTTATTGAAATGCTTGGTATGTGTGGGATCTGGCTATCTAGTTGTTTATCCTTAGTAGCCTCTCTTACCGGGAAATGTCTCCTAGTGCTTCCACTGAGCCATGGTAGCTTGCTACTGCTCCGGAACACTTAGGCTGGCCGGCATGTGTCCTTATTCGTTCCTGTGTCTGTCCCTTCGGGGAAATGTCACGCGATGAATACCGGAGTCCTGTTAGCCCGCTACAGCCCGGTTCACCGGAGTCCTGCTAGCCCAGTGCTACAGCCTGGATTCACTCGCTGATGACCGACACGTTCGATGCTGGGTCATGGATGCCTGTCCCTGTAAGTTTGTGCCACTTTGGGTTTACGACTAGCCATGTCAGCCCGGGCTCCTTATCATATGGATGCTAGCGACACTATCATATACGTGTGCCAAAAGACGCAAACAGTCCCGGGCAAAGGTAAGGCGACACCCGTGGAAATACCGTGCGTGAGGCCGCAAAGTGATATGAGGTGTTACATGCTAGATCGATGTGGCATTGAGTCGGGGTCCTGACAGCGTTGGTATCAGAGCTTGACTGCCTGTAGGATTACCAAGCCAAACTGGTCGAAGTTGAGTCTAGAAATTCTTTAGTTATATAAGGGAATTGATTGTGGGATGGAACATAAGGCTCTTTTTACTCCTTATACCTTATGCCCTTCTGATCTGAGTCATCTTATCTTTCCTACGGGGATTAAGAACTAGGCTATCTCTTCTTTCTATCAGGATCACGTGTTACTTATCCGTAGACTTATAAGATTGTTGGACTTACGCCTCGTTTCAGTTCCTATTACTTCCGTATGTTAATTATTGATCTCGAAACCCTGATATTGTGCATCTGAGTGGTTATGCCACCATTTTTGTGAATGTCTCAAATCTTTTCTGAGCATTTACAGCCGTTATGCTGTCCGAGTCATCCCAGGTTTCTAAATAGTCTGATGCATTTGCAAAATCCTTTCCCTCTGGTTTCGATGTTCCTTTATGCCAGCTCAATCACACTAATTGTTGAGTTGAGGTATTCTATTGCCTTGACATTTATGTTGGAGTTATTATTATGACCCTAGGTGTCTCAGGGGATCATCTAGTGGTCTAGCCATGATTTGTGTCCTAGTGTGATGATTCTGGCCTTATTCTCGAAAGCATCTTGTGATGCTACTTAGTAGTAGGTATTCTATTCCTGGGTTTTGAACCCGAGATTCACCCTACCTACATCATGCTGATAGTGTTGCTAGTTCCTTTAGGATATTAGTAACCTTTGCGATAGTCCTTGAAGTCCGTGGTATCTTCTTCTTCCAAATACCATGAACTACTTATGGCAGAAGTTCCTCGTTGAACTGAACGATCACAACCAGAATGCTCTTGATGAGTTCTCCATTTTATATTGCGACTCTGCCAGTCCTACCTTTCCGCATGGGTTATCCGGAAGAAATGTTGAACTTGGTTCGACATACTAATCTATGCATCCACAACTCAGAAAGTTATATGTTCCTTTGAGTTGTCCCTCTTTAGTTGTCTACTGACCTTCTCTATCAATTGATAGTCAAGAGTATGTATGCATTCATTCATCAATTGATACTAGTGAATTGCTAGCGACATGGGAGCATCCATAATGTAAGCATACAAGTATTTGCAGAGCAGTAGTTTGAAGAGGATGCTCCGAAGGTCAAATAGTATTTCAGAGTATCTTATGAAGCATACGAACAACTGGGGATGAACAGATACTCAATAAGTGCGAGGAATTTTCAATAGGGGTATTCATGTGGTAAAGAACTGCAAGGCAGTAAGCTCAAAGGATTATCGAAACAACGACGAGTATTTCGGGGTATCTGGTAATAACAAGACCAACTAGGGATGAATGTAAGAATAACAACTGCAAGTAGTTATCCATAAGGGTTGACGGTGGAAGGGGAATTGCAAACGCGATTGGCTCAAGGTCTCAAGAGAATATCGGGAGGTATCTTCAGAATCCTTAGGTGCACCAAGTAATCATCCGGACTGAAGAGGCTCTCCGGGAGAAAGTATTATCGAGAACCTAGAGTCAGAGTTAGTAAAATCATTTAACCTAAATGGAAGAGAGATCAGAGTCCCAGAGTATAGGTTGAGGAATAAAAGATCATAATACCACCCAATGGCGACGTGGGCCCGTAAGGCACACAGCCAAGTTAGTAAAAAGTTTTGCAATGACTAGACTCAACTTCGGCCAAGGAGTTGAAAAGGGGGATTCCTACAGGCAGTCGGCTCTGATACCAACTTGTGACTCCCCCGATTCAATCATACACTAATCATGCATGCAAATGTGTACGATCAAGATCAGGGACTCACGGGAAGATATCACAACACAACTCTAAAACATAAATAAGTCATACAAGCATCATAATACAAGCCAGGGTCCTCGAGGGCTCGAATACAAATGCTCGATCATAGACAAGTCAGCGGAAGCAACAATATCTGAGAAGACATAAGTTAAACAAGTTTGCCTTAAGAAGGCTAGCACAAACTGGAATACAAATCGAAAGAGGCGCAGGCCTCCTGCCTGGGATCCTCCTAAACTACTCCTGGTCGTCGTCAGCGGGCTGCACGTAGTAGTAGGCACCTCCAGCGTAGTAGGAGTCGTCGTCGATGGTGGCGTCTGGCTCCTGGACTCCAGAATCTGGTTGCGACAACCAGAAAGAAAGGAAAGGGGGAAAAGGGGGGGAGAAAGCAACCGTGAGTACTCATCCAAAGTACTCGCAAGCAAGGAACTACACTACATATGCATGGGTATATGTGTAAGGAGGCCATATCAGTGGACTGAACTGCAGAATGCTAGAATAAGAGGGGGATAGCTAGCCCTATCGAAGACTACGCTTCTGGCAGCCTCCGTCTCGCAGCACGTAGAAGAGAGTAGATTGAAGTCCTCCTAGTAGCATCTCCAAGTAGCATCTCCAAGTAGCCTCTCCAGTAGCATCGCATAGCATAATCCTACCCGGCGATCCTCCCCTCGTCGCCCTGTGGAAAAGCGATCACCGGGTTGTCTGTGGAACTTGGAAGGGTGTGTTTTATTAAGTATCCGGTTCTAGTTGTCATAAGGTCAAGGTACAACTCCAAGTCGTCCTGTTACCGAAGATCACGGCTATTCGAATAGGTTAACTTCCCTGCAGGGGTGCACCAACTTACCCAACACGCTTGATCCCATTTGGCCGGACACACTTTCCTAGGTCATGCCCGACCTCGGAAGATCAACACGTCGCAGCCCCACCTAGGCAAAACAGAGAGGCCAGCACGCCGGTCTAAACCTAAGCGCACAGGGGTCTGGGCCCATCGCCCATAGCACACCTGCATGTTGCGAGGGCGGCCGGAAGCAGACCTAGCCTAGCAGGCGTTCCAGTCCAATCCGGCGCGCGCCGCTCCGTCGCTGACGTCTGAAGTGCTTCGGCTGATACCACGACGCCGGGATACCCATAACTACTCCCACGTAGATGGTTAGTGCGTATAGGCTCGTAGCCAACTCAGATCAAATACCAAGATCTCGTTAAGCGTGTTAAATATCCACGAACGCCGAACAGGGCCAGGCCCACCTCTCTCCTAGGTGGTCTCAACCTGCCCTGTCGCTCCGCCACAAAGATCCACACAGAGGGCCGTCGGGACAAAGGTCCTTTCAGCCCCCAATCCGTGAATCACTCGCGGGTACTCTTCGAGCTGACCCGACTTTAGTCACCATCTGTATAGTATGTATGTATGTATAGTATATACCCGTGATCACCTCCCGAGTGATCACGACCCAATAGTATAGCAAGGAAGACCGACAAGAATGTAGGGCCAATAATGATAAACTAGCATCCTATACTAAGTATTTAGGATTGCAGGTAAGGTATCAACAGATGTAGCAACAATGTCAGGCTATGCATCAGAATAGGATTAACGGAAAGCAGTAACATGCTACACTACTCTAATGCAAGCAGTATAGAGAAGAGTAGGCGATATCTGGTGATCAAGGGGGGGGGGGCTTGCCTGGTTTCTTTGGCAAGAGAAAGGGGTCGTCAACACCGTAGTCGTACTGGGTAGCAGCAGCGTCGGTCTCGGTGTCTAGCGGAAGAAGAGGGGGAAGAAACAATAAATATAGAGCAAGCATAGCATCACAAAGCGTAACATGGCAATGTGTTGTGCTGAGTGTGACCTAATGCATGGCTACACGATATAGGTGAAGGGGGGATTCAACCGGGAATGTTTTCCCGGTTCCGGACATGTGTTAGACAAATGACCGGAGGGGGAATGTCCCATGTTCAGCATGCTAGGGGCATGTGACAGATGAACGGACCGCGTATTCAGATTCGTTGGATTTTTCTGAGCAACTTTCATGTAGAAAATATTTTCATCTGAGTTATGGATTATTTTAAATGATTTTTTGAAGTTTAAAACATTTTCCTAAAATTCCTGGAATTAATAATAATTCGAAAATAAAAGATTAAAAGCTATGGGTACACAGGAAAAGTATCCAGAATGTTGCTTATCTGGCTGACAGGTGGGGTCATTGACTGAGTTGACCCGGTAAAAAGTTGACTGGTCAAAAGGGGAATAGTATTTGGGTCCCACTTGTCATTGTCTCTAGCTTTATTAGATTAACCAAATTTTGTTTAAATTACAGTGGGGCCCTTCTGTCATGGAGTCATTAACTTAACAGAGATTAGTTAACTGAAATTAATTGTTTTTTTTAACTAGCATTTAGCGGTTAGCTAAACCGGTCGGGCCCACGCGTCAGTGGGTCAACCCACTGGCTAAACATGTGTGCGCGCGTGCCCGCCGGCGAGCACAGAAAACGGCGGCGGGGTTCGGGACTCGCCGTCCGGTGTGGCCAAACCGCACGCGGTTGGCCGCGTCGAACATGGGGTCGAGCCACGTCCAGGGGCGATGAAGGGAGGCGCGGGGGTGGCCGAGCGCGTCGAGGACGACAACGCCCAACGACAGTTGTAGGCGGCGCTCGGTACCGCAGTCCTGTGGGACGCAGAGGCGAGCGTGCGCGGGGCTGTGCGAGTGGTGTGGCCGGGTCGCGTAGCACGAGCGGCGACCACGGGGAAGTACGGGAGCAGAGAGGGGGAAGGAGAGGGGAGGCGCAGCCGGCGCGGCGGCTCACCGCGAAGCTGTAGGGAGGGGCAGTGGGCTCGAGGCGGCTTGGGGTGGTCCGGCGAGGGAGAGGACAAGGCGGACGACGGCGACGGGGGCGAGGCAGTCTGGCGACGGCACGATCGCGGATGAGGCGGCGTCAGCGCGATCGGCGACATCGGAGCCGCATCCCCCCTGATCCAGACGGGATCGAGCAGAGGAGGGGGGTCCGACAATGGGGCGGCAGGTGATGGAGGCAGCGGGGCGGGGTGGCTTCAGCGAGGCCCAGGCGCTCCGGGCGGTGAGCGCGTCGGGGTCGATGGGGTCGGGGCGCCGTTGGAGAAGCAGGCCGGTGGGGGAGCGCTCC